>NC_089755.1:8265047-8290047 GCF_040412425.1 Macrobrachium rosenbergii
TATATATATGTATATAATGGAATTGAGTCTATAATTGAATAAACTAAAATATCTTAATATACGCACACGAGGGCATACAGAAAATCACTGACAAAGACAGGACAAAACAGAAAAGGGGCGATAACTAATTAAGGGATCCCAGATGTCGAATTTGAACGGTCGTCGTCCACACGAATTAAAGTGTTTATTACACACAGCATTGGGCAAAAAGAACTAATTGAGATCTTGACCTCGCCCGGTGACCTCTTGTGCACCATAACATTAACACATAACAACCGTTGAACGAAATGTTTAGATAATTAAATGTGAAACATTAATGGAAGAGGGAATCCCACCTGGACGAAACTTGGGGGAAATATACCAGATTTTGGCATCGAATGAATACCCGTATGTATGAAGACCCTAAAAGGAGAGCCAGTCAGAAAAAGGCATGAGGGCAGGGAGTGTGTGAGATGTGTGGAGAAGTGAGAGTGAAAGCTCGAAGTGTCTTCTGAACTTGTATAAAATTTCTGAATGCCCACACACTAAGTGAAATTCCAAGTCCAAGAATTTTACAATGTGCCTTTTAAGATAAAGACTCGGTCACTACTATCCACTGAAAAGTGGAAAATTTATGTATAATTTGAACCCAAAACAAATTTATTTAAGGGGAAAATAATTTTCAAGATACATAAAAGGAAACACTTGTGAAAATTTGGAAGACAGCCGGCATCTGAGTAAGATAAGTGAAGCTCCAATATAGTGATATATCGAGCAACTTGTTCGTATGGAAGTGAAAACACGCACTACAACAGACAGTTTTCAAGAAGTGAATACCTTCCCCACTACATATACGTACATATATACATACATTCACTCTGGTTTGTTCGTTTTTATCAAACGAATAAAGATATTTATCATTTTACAACTCAAAAATAGCCTAAGATCACAGCTTCGTAAAGGTATAAGCCTCATGTGTTTCTTTTTCTAAAAGAGCCTCACATTTGTTCCCGAAATTTCTGAGCCTCCGGAACTGAAATATTCCCTCGGCGCCTGTCACAGGTATTATACCCAAAATTCATGGAAGAAAATGCACTTAGCAAAAAATGATTTTGGCAAACATTGCCAAAATCAGTTTTTGACCACATTTCTTACATGTCAGTAACGATAAACAAATTTTCTCTCATTTCATCAAAATTGTCTTTTTTAAGAATTCCCGAATGAACACACCAAAATAAGTCAGAATATAACGCATAATCAAATTATAATGAATCCGTTTCACCAATTGATGCCAAAACCACATTTCTCGCCCAAGAGATCCAATGTTCTCTCTGTGCCAAAACCAAAAAGATCTTCTTTAGTTCATCCTGAGCAAGTCCTTCGGGAGGAAGGTCAGGCCACTACTTTTGACTCTGACTGCACTCGAGACAAGAACAATGATCACTACTTATGGGGAGTTGAAGTCGAGGCCAAGTTTACCAGACGAATGCAGTGTTTGATGGCTTTTTTATTTTGAGCCATCCTGTCTGTCAGTCTGTCTATCCTTGCATGGGAGGAGGAACCCAGTCAACCAGCGGTGGACTAGCCTTGAACAGTCAGTTCCTGATCAGGGCTGCAACATAATGCTTTTATTCAGGAGTACCAACTTGTCCCTATTAATCAGGGCTGCCAACATAACTGTTTTGATCAGGGGTACCAACATGTCATGTGAATCAGGGTTGCTAACACAATCATCATATATATATATATATATATATATATATATATATATATATATATATATATATATATATATATATATATATATATATATATATATATATATATATATATATATATATATATATATATATATATATATATATATAATATATAGATTGATTGAGGTGAAAAGGACAAGTAATGCAGAAGTGCAATTCGGCTTTGCAGATCAATGTCAGTACCTTCCACTTTGTTGTCCATGTGCATTGCACATTCATTCTTCACTTCTCTTCTGTATTGATTGCCACCTAATTGCACTTCTGCATTGATTATCACTTCACTGCACTTCTGCATTGATTTCCACTTCAATGCACTTGTGCATTAATCTCCCTTTCAATGCACCTGTGCATTGATTTCCACTTCAATGCACTTTTGCACAGACTTCCACTTCAATGCACTTGTGCATTGATATCTGCTTCAATGCACTTGTGCACTGAATTCAACTTTAATGCACTTGGTCATTGATTTCCACTTCAGTGCACTTCTGCATTGATTTCTATTTCAATGCACTTGTGCATTGATAACCTTTTCAATGCACTTTAGCATTGATTTCCACTTCATGGCACTTGTGCACTGATTACCACATGAATTGATTACCACTTCACTGCACTTGTGCATTGATTTCCGCTTCAATGCACCTGTGCATTGATTTCCACTTCAATTCAGTTGTGCATTGATTTCCACTTCAATGCACTTGTGCATTGATTTCCCCTTCACTGCAATTGTGTATTGATTACCACTTTAATGCACTTCTGCATTGATTTCCACTTCAATGCAATTCTGCATAGATTTCCATTTCAAAACACTTCTGCATTAATTTCCACTTCAATACACTTGTGCATTGATTACCACTTCACTGCACTTCTCCACTTCATTGCACTTGTGCACTGATTTCCACATCAGTGCACTTGTGCATTGATTTCCACTTCAATGCACTTGTGCATTGATTTCCACTTCACTGCTCTTGTGCACTGATTTTCATGTCAATGCATTTGTCCACTGATTTCCACTTCAATGTACTAATGCATTGATTTCCACATTAATGCACTTGTACATTAATTTCAAGTGCATTGGTTTCTACTTCAATGCACTTGCACTTGTATATTGATTTCCACTTCCATGCACTTGTGCACTGATTTCTACATCAATGCATTTGTCCATTGATTTCCACTTTAATGTACTAATGCATTGCTTTCCACATCAATGCACTTGTGCATTGATTTTCACTTCAATGCACTTGTGCATTGATTTCCACTTCAATGCACGTGTGCATTGATTTAAACTACAATACACTTGTACATTGACTTCCACTTCAATGCACTTGTGCATGAATTTCCACTTCAGTGCAATTGTGCATTGATTTCCACTTCAATGCACTAGTGCGTTGATTTCCAGTTCAGTGCACTTTTGCATAGACTTTCACTTTAATGCACTTGTGCATTGATATGCACTTCAATGCACTTGTGCATTGATATGCACTTCAATACACTTGTGCATTGATATCTACTTCAATGAACTTGTGCAATGAATTCAGCTTCAATGCACTTGTGCATGAATTCAACTTCAATACACTTGTGCATTGATTTCCACTTCAATGCACTTGTGCATTGATTTCCACTTTAATGCACTTGTATATTGATATCCATTTAAATGCACCTGTGCATTGATATGTGCCTCAGTGCACTTGTGCTTTGAATTCAATTTCAATTCCACTTCAGTGCTCTTCTGCATAGATTTTCACTTCAATGCACTTCTGCATTGATTACCACTTCAATGCTCTTGTTGCATTGATTTTTACTTCAACATACTTGTTCAGTGATTAATAAATTTTTACATCAATGCACCTTTGTGCATTGATTTCCACTAGTTCTGTGTGTGTGTGTGTGAATAAGGTGAAATGTGTTTGACTTATGTATGTAAAAGTATGTATGTATGTATATATATATTATATATATATATATATATATATATATATATATATATATATATATATATTTTTTTATTTATTTATTTATTTATTTATTTATTCATCATGGCTACCAACAGACATTTCAGTCAGGGCAGCCAACATTACCAATTGAACCAGGGCTGCCAACCTATCCACTTCGATCAGGACTGCCAACATATCTCTTTTCGTCAGGGCTGCCAACATAACCGATGGTAATTCAGGGCTGCCAACTTATCACATATGGTCAGTACAGTGATGCCAACACATCATCACCCTTCAGTTGCTGCCCAAATGAGATGCCATATAAAAAATGATGATATCATTTATTTCATGCTTAATAGGAGAAATAAGTGAAAAATAAAGAAAGTCGGTATTTATTGTTCATGAATCACTGGCTCACTGGGTGTTCGAGGCTAGTCCACCACATCTTGACTGGGTGCCTGTGCGAGGCTAGATGGACTGACAGGGTGGCTCAGAAAAAATTATTGAAGGTTTCATTTGTATGCAAGACTTTGATCCTGACTTCAACTTCCCTTAAGTAGTTATCATAATACTGTACAGTCGTGCACAAAAGTCTCAATGCTCTCCGTCTAGATTTTTGGACAAATTGTCAACCTCGAAAGCAACATCTGGCAACTATAGAAAGGGGGGAGAAAGTTAAGTTGATTGAAAAATTAGTTTTAAAACTGGCATCACCAGAACCACAGGCAGCTGATTAACAGGTCTCCAATGAGGTAGCTGGCCCAAAACATTTTTGACTTATTTTAAAAGTGGCTAAGAACCAATTGTCATTATGGTTTCTTTTCAACGGGACCTACAGCTTCCATTGTGGAATTTCGCATCAAATTATTGTTAGCTTAGAAATGAATTTCCATATCACCAGAAATAAATTCCTCTAACTCTTCATCAGCAGGCCTGGGAATCGAACTCCCGCCCCATCGGTGACAGTCCGAGGCTCTACCGACTCACCCAACAAAGAGGTGAGGGGTGGAGAAGGTTGGCCCCCATTAGCATCAGGTTGATTGATTGATTAGTGGCCTTTAAAAACTGGCGTCACAACATCCAAGTCATTCAACGAAAAGGCAGCAGAGTTTCCGTGAAAAACTGGATGATTTATAGAATCCCTTATTATATCATCTTCCAAATGATGGTAAAAATGCTGACTTGTCTTTTCAGGCCCTGAAATGTTTTAACTTGGAAAAAAAGGAGAAAGGTGAAAGCTAAAGTGACAAAGACAAAGCCTGAGTTTTATCAAACCTGTGTTCCAGTTTCCATTTTCAAGTTTCATAAAGAATGAAATCTCTCAGAGTAGGTCCATTGGTCAGAACTATTTCTTTGCATCAAAGTTGTTCATTGTTAGGCTTAAAGACAGCAGTCTCATGCATTATTTTTTTTCCAAGAGCACCTCACTTTTGTTCCTAGAATTTCTTAGCCTCAGATGAATTCTTCATTTACACAGTCAGGAAGCCAAGTCATAAAAATGACATCATTTGGGCTGCAAAGTTGGATGATATCAGTGATGACGCGCGCTATCGCCAAGTTGTGAAATTTCCTGAATGTTTGGGAATTTTTCTCAGCTTTACACCCTAACGGTTAATGTGGATCATCAAAGAAAAAGGACAGTCATGGAATGGCGAATACTTCAGAGAAACTGTGCTTACTGATGAAGTATTTCCTTGCCTCAAAGATCCTGAAAATGTTTTATCTGTTGAAGAAGTCACATTTTTGCATGATAAAGCAGTATGTTTCAAGGCTTTTAGACACAGGAGCTGCTTCGAAATAGTGGTATCGATTTCTTCTTGTCAAGTGAATTTCCAGGTAGCTCCCCTGACCTTAATGTGTGTGAAAACACTGGTAGTATTTTAAAGGATCGTGTTGAAGCGCGCACAGTGAACTATGATGATATACCAAGCCTCGATGACCTGCAAAGAGAGGTGACCAAAGTGCTCAGGGAAATTGAGTTTGAGTCTCAGCTTTTTTGCGATTTGCTGAAATCATACCCCTCAAGAATGCAGGCTGTGGTACAGGCAGATGGAAGGCCACAAGGCAAAAAATTAAATACTCAGAGAGAAACTTGAATAAATACCTGTTTTGAATTACTTTTGTCTTTTTCCATATCAATTTTAGTTTATGCTGTAGAGGGGGCCTCTAATTTCTAAACACCCTGTATATATATATATATATATATATATATATATATATATATATATATATATATATATATATATATATATATATATATATATATATATATATATATTTATATATATATATATATATATATATATATATATATATATATATATATATATATATATATATTTATATATATATATAACTCACAAAGCTTTCTATTGACAAATGCGTGGAAAAAACTTTTGTGTTCTAAAGGTCAAAGTGACATGTTACAATATCGCTCAAATTTCCGGAACATCAAGGAACATTCTCCTAATTTCGTCCAAATTATTTTCTTCGCGAACTCCCGAACAAAGGCACAAAATTAAATACGATAATTATTTGTGTAATCATTCTGGAAAAAAGTATTTTCCCAAATAAAACGAATATCCTATTCTACTTTCAAGATAATCCATTTCTCCCCTCGTCTATTAACCCAAAAAATCTTCTGTTTCTCCTTCGCAAATTCTGCGGGAGGAAGGTCTGGCATGGCCGAGGTACGATAATTTCCCTTGGCATTCATTACAAAGGAGAATACTATGAACTGAGTATGTCATGGCTATGTTCATTCACAGGTAACCCTTACTGCTCCAAGACTCCACGAATCTCATGTTGTTGAGTTTAACAAGCGTAAAACGACACAGGTAACCCCAGGCAACTTCCAAAGAGAGAGAGAGAGAGAGAGAGAGAGAGAGAGAGAGAGAGAGAGAGAGAGACTGAAAAGTACTGAAAATAATTGAAATCCCCAGAAACCTTTACTCAGAGTTCCTGACCTTCACCTAAATCCAATGAATATTTTTGACTTCTTCACATTGACTGACAGCCAGACTCCCGAGATAAGACCTTCCTGATTTATGTCCCGCAGAGAGAGAGAGAGAGAGAGAGAGAGAGAGAGAGAGAGAGAGAGAGAGAGAGAGAGAGAGAGAGAGAAAACTTCAGTAAATCTCAAAGGAGAGGCTGGATTAACAAACTCAAACAATGCAGTTTTATTGGAATTCCTAAACTTATTCTCTTAGAGAGACAGATTTCCCGTCTAGTTCAGATTCCTGATTTCGTAAACGACGAAATAAGGAAGGATTAAGGACAATAAAAGAGCATCGATTTTCGCTAACTCCCTCATAAATCATCCTTTATCACCCTTTCAAGAAACACTTTTATTTCCTCCTTGACTGTGAAAGGAAGCTCCATTTACGCGGGAGATGAAGAGGCAGGAAATTGTCCCGTGAAAAACTGATTCCATTTTGCTATCTCTAACTGCTAAGACATTTTACCGAATGATGTGTGGTTAAATTCAGCTTTAATTCCAGCATTTATGGGTATAAGAATATTACCTTCTTTCTAATAAATTCCCTTTAATGATTTAGTGACGTTAGCAAATAAGACGAAGCTTTAACAAAGTTCACAAAATAATACCGATTAATATAAATCAACTGTCACAGTGACTGTTGTATAATATTCGCATTGATTGATTCAAAAGTGTTCATGTACAACAGAAAATTGTTTTCATTTCAACGTGATTCAACTACCGAGTTTTATAATGTTTCTGGATGTCACTAATATATATATATATATATATATATATATATATATATATATATATATATATATATATATATATATATATATATATCGAAAATATTAATGTTCTGAAAATGTATGCTGAAACAACACATTACTTTGGAATGAGTTCATGGAGAGACCTGAAAGAAAAACTAGTCAGATTAGGAATCATCATTTTCTAGTCTGATGATTCTGATTGGTTCCTTGATTAGAAAATGTCAATGATTAGAGCTTCCTGTGAGTTTAGTTTCAGTTTGCCAGGATACTCTATCAGGTTTCCAGAGAACAAAAGCCTCATCTATACGAAAATGTGTGAGATCATTCTCGGTTAAAAATCTCCTTGAAAACTCATCTCCTTCCTCAGGTTTCAGGGACATTTTGGCCCGAGAGAACTCTTCTGTGTATAGATGACACCTTGCCTCTGAAGAAGTCTCGAGAGCAAAGAGGCTGTCTGTTGTCTGTTTATTCAGAAAAGTGGCAGGAAGATTTTGCTTGAAACAAAATGGTATAGTTTCATTTTTGGAGCAAAAGTCATTCGTTTAAAAGATTTCAGAAAGGTGAAGAAGAGTTTGTTGAATAAAACGAGGGTAATGGGAGTCACGAATTGAAATAGAGGTGGTACTACATTGAATCAAGCTGGCTGTTTATGCAAACATTATAGAAAACAATAAAGCATCGCCAGTTTTGCAGACACAAGGAGTCAAATACGTGACTGTGTGACTATTATGCAAGACGGTATTAGGCTTTGTAGTCGTTTATTTTGCATAAAAAGAAACCCCTTACACAATAATACAGGAACAAGTGACAGATATTTTGTTCCTGTCAAAGAAACGCTTCTTTGATGATGTAAAAATTATGCATTTTGAATCAAGAAGAACACGAAGGAAATATTCAGTTATAGAAAGCAAAAGAATATATATATTTTTTACATACAAACAGAAGGGGCAACGAATGAATGGAACGTTATCCTTTATATAGAAAATTTCAGTGAAAACATCAGACTGACTGACTGAATCTTGAACCTGTTGCTGTTGCTATTTCTGTCTCATCCTCAGAACGTTTCCCTTCGAGACGACTGCAGCAGTTAGAGTAACTTGCCCCTGGCCATAAAAACTCCTCAAATAAAAACTAATAATAGCAAAATGTTCTTGAAATGTTTTCTTTGAAATAATTCAGATCCACGAAATTTATAGAAATGAACGGAACGAAAGTTGGAGGTGCTTTGCCTTCCTCAGGACAGATCTGTTCAGGAAATAAATGGCCTGTTGATGATGCACATCACATGCAATGTAACAACAGGCAGGGCAGCCGATCAGAGACTTCAGTCTATTTGACCCCACAAACTCTAATCAAAAGGGAGTCCACTTATATCCAAAGAAGGCATTCTAAATTTTCCCCCATAAAAAAAATTGGAAAATCATTAACGATAAAAGTAAAAGAAGAAGTACTGTGAGACAGCATCCAGTATCCTGCATTGCACCTTTCCGGTATTAAATTCTCACGTCAAGTGTCATTTCATTTAGAGAAACAAAACCCAATAACTTCCTCCTAATGGAGAACAGGGGATCACTCCACGTCCTGCATTTACATTCGAGAACAACAAATATTTTACAATTGATTAAAAGAAGTGGAATGATGCAAATTGAATGGCCAACATTCGTTCCTGGAGAAAAGGAATTTATCCTGAAAATACATTCTGCTGTTGATTTCGTTATAGCAGCCATTTTATATGGATGCAAAGAAAGATGTTTCAGTTTTAAACCCAACGAACAGGAATAAAATTATAGTTGATACAACACTAGCTTTGCTGTAATAGAGGAAGTTTTTTACATTATTTTTTTTATGATAAGCTTGACTATTACTTATTACTATTATTTATTCAGAATCTCAGAATCTCTGAGGAAATCTAAGATTTTCTCGTTTCGAGGGAATGTCGGTTTCCGAACATTTTCCTTTTTTTCTCAAAGGAAAAGAAGCTTCAATCCAGTAAATGTTCTCAGAACAGAGCTTTGAAGAAAACATTTACTGAATAAGCAAATGTTATGTTAATTATATGATAAGGACTTTTTAACACGATATGTTAGTTGTAAATTTGGAGATAAGAGTTGATAAATATACTTTTATGAGAGATTAGGCCTATTTAAATTTACCTTAGAATTAGTTTTCCTTGCCTAAAGGCTCAAGGAGTAATTGGGGGGCCTACCTTCCTGTCAATTTTGAGAGAAAAGGCCAGAGAGTGAATAGGGATCTCGTTCAAATTATTACACCAGTACTTGAACATGGAAATTGCAATTGCATCAACAGTGAACATATAAACACAAAAAAGATTAAAGAGAAACTTGATATTGTACTCTGTGTGAATAATTAAGTGTCTTAACCACGCCCTTTTTACCTGTGAAGCTCAAACAGAATTTAGGTTTTGCGAAAGTTATTATTAACTCTGAGAGAGGGAGAATGGGGAAGGAAAACACTCGTTTTCCTTAGTAAATTACTATTCTTTTTCTGTCATCAACTCTGGTTTGAAAATCTACATCCATAATTCTCCAGTTGAGAGAACTCCCCAAAAAAGTGTGGGATCACAATTTTTTTTTGTACTTATTACTTGTTACCCTATAGTGCTATCAATTCCAGTTTATTAAAAAAAATGTATAACATTTATATCTGGTTATGCAAATATCAAACTCTGAATACTGAATATAAGATTTGGGTTATTTAAAAGAAAAAATCAATCTTTGAGCTTAAAAAGTATATGGCATGCTATCTTATCAAGCGAAAAAATATATCTGGCTTTTTTCTCGGTGGTTATATTTTGCACCCATCTCGCACATGCCTGCAAAATTACCATACATTGCAAATTACTTACACCAGAATGGAATGGACAGCTGTGCTTAGTGTCCAAATGGCACGAGTGTAAATCCTGATGCCCCCCAAAAGTTTTTTCTCGTCTAACTTATACTTTTTGTTCTTCTAATTTATATTTCTTTAGGCATTATTTAGCTGTTGCCTATATCACCTACTATTTGGTCCATTCTGGAATGAGAGAGAGAGAGAGAGAGAGAGAGAGAGAGAGAGAGAGAGAGAGAGAGAGAGAGAGAGAGAGATGAAAATAATTGTAAATCCCATGTCCCGTGAGGAGAGAACTTTCATTCAGTGTGGGAGGCCTTCATAAAATACTGCTGATATTTTCTGACTTCTTGACACTGAACTGTGACAACCAGACCACCGAGATAAGAACTTCTTTGCCGTTATTATTTATCCGCAGAGAGAGAGAGAGAGAGAGAGAGAGAGAGAGAGAGAGAGAGAGAGAGAGAGAGAGAGAGAGAGAGAGAGGTACACTGCATAAACACTGGAGTTGAGTTTAATTAACTTCAAATCTTTTAAGAAATGTTTTCAGCTCTGACCGATTTTTACACAAATGATGAGATTATAATTTCTAAGTCTCTAATGTCAAGTTTGAAAAAGATGAAAAGAAAAGTTACTAATTCAATTGAAGGGTTCCATTAATTAACTCCTCTGCGCTTTTATTAGCTTTGAATCTTTAAATCTTTACAGTCTTGTTGTAAAGTGTTTATAAAACTATTTACAAAGTCTTTTATTGATTAAAAGTCTTCCAAATTCAAAGTGGCTAAAACATTCAGACCAAGGCTGATGCATTGATAATTGTATCCTAGCAGTATTGAAGCACGAATCGCAGAGAATGTTCAGCATATTTAACGAAAGTAACACACTGATGTGGCTTATAAACAAGAGCTAACACAAACATGTATTAGGTGTGTACAATTGTATTAAATTGTTCTACAACAAGAACCGAGTGTCAAAACTCTGCTGAGGAAAGGAAGGGTCACAATAAGGCTGACTAGAGACTATTTAAACTCTTCATTTAAAAGTTCCAAAGTTACAGACTTGATAACCATAATTTTTGGCTGGAACAGAGAACGCAGAATCTCCACGAAGTTATTCTGTTTTATTTAGGTTTTGCAAAAGGTTTTTTTTATCCCTGGAATGTAAATATGGTTAAGTGTAAAGGAAGATTCTAATTGGTTTTCTTTATGTAATGTGGAATGGAAATGTATGATATTCTATAATTCCTTCTTGTCTTTTCCTATAAATTCATTCCCTACTCTCTCTCTCTCTCTCTCTCTCTCTCTCTCTCTCTCTCTCTCTCTCTCTCTCTCTCTCTCTGTGTGTTTATTTAAAAACTATCCATTGCTGGAAAATATGAAATTAATATATAAAATTAAGATAAATTGGCCATTTACAAACCTCAAGAAGGTCGAAGGTGGGCAACGTGACCTCCTTGTGATTATGGTGATGCGGTTTCCTTTCCCGCGACCGGGCATCAGTCTCTTCAATTTCTTGCGCTTGGATCTTACGGCTTTGTAGTGACAACCATATCCAAAAAAGCACGAAGAATTCGAGATATATATATATACATACATCCATCCATACATACATACTATACATATATATATATATATATATATATATATATATATATATATATATATATATATATATATATATATATAATATATATATATATATATGTCTGTATATACATACCAGTACATAAAACATAATGAGTTAAACCAGGCTGGATAATCTCGTAAAGGGGAAACGACTGATGAATACCGTATAATTGTTGTTTGTGGAGTCTCAGTGGGTTGACGTAAATTCAGGCGGAAGAAAAACAATTAAAAAGGGGTGCTGAAAAACGCGAACCTTAATAAAAGCGTGCATAACACACAGATGGAAATTCCTTATATTATCTAGGATTTTGTGAAATATAATAAAATGTTCATGTTTTACTCTAGACGAACCATACAGTTAAATAATTTCTAAATTAAGAAAAATGCGGATTTCCAGCCCTTTCAGATTATTTTACAAGAAAATAGTTTAATGCTCTTTTAGGTCAAAGGACTGTTCATCAGGCCTGTATAATTTTCATTCACGTACTGTACATTTGTAACTTATTGTATTACTGCTCATTTGAACATTGAATATATTGAAATTCATGCTTTGCAATTACAATCTAAAAGCAGCAATTTTCTATTAATAGTAAGTACTTATCGCCTGGAGCAAAAAAAATAAAAAAAATCATCTGAAAATCATATATAGATCGTGCTCGATTATTATTATTATTATTATTATTATTATTATTATTATTATTATTATTATTATTATTATTATTATTATTATTATTATTTAGAATCTTATGGAACAAACCCACCACAAAGGCCATTGACTTGAAATTGAGACATCCGAAAAAATGGTGTTCATGAGAAAGAAGTGACAGATGGTAAAAGGAAACACAGAAAGAATAAATAACTTATTAGAAATAAAAAAAATTAATTAACAATTAATAAATAAAAGATAAAAATGTAAGTAACTTATTAAAATGCAGGAGGCTTGTATTAGGGTAGTCATGCACTGCATCTTTGCGAAGATGCAGTGCATGACTACCCTAATACAAGTCTCCTTTATTTTAATAAGTTACTTACATCTTTATCTTTTATTTATTAAATGTTAATTTATTTTTTTGATTTCTAATACGTGATTTCTTTATTCTGTATTTCCTTTACCATCTGTCACTTCTTTCTCATGAACACCATTTTCTTCGGATGTCTCAATTTCAAGTCAATGGGGGTGGATGAAGATGAAAGAGAGAAAGGTTTGTTCTTTAGAATAGGGTTCATCTTCTGAATAATAATAAAATAAGATAATAATAATAATAATAATAATAATAATAATAATAATAATAATAATAATAATAATAACCAAGCACGATCTATATATATGATTTTCAGATGTATAATTATTTGTTTTTGCTCCAGGCGATGAATATTTGCTATTAATAGAAAATTGTTGCTTTTAGATTGTAATTGCAAAGCATCAATTTAAATATATTCAGCGTTCAAATGAGCAGGTAAAACAATAAGTTACAAATGTACTGTTTGTGTATGAAAATTATACAGGCCTGATGAACAGTCCTTTGACCTGAAAGAGCATTAAACTATTTTCTTGTAAAATAATCTGATGGGCTGGAAATCCGCATTTTTCTCAATGTAACAATTAACAAAACGTAATTTTATTTCTAGAAAAATCAGTTCGTTGTTTCATAGGCAGCAGCAAAGAAACCCAGTCCCATATGACGACCCAGAACCAGAATGATTGTTTCGACGAACACTCGAGGGAAATCTGTCTTTTCCTTGTTAGCCTCGAAGGGAACATTCCCTGAAACGAGGTTTCAAAATGAACTGGGAATTTTTGCAGAAGTAAAATTCTCGTGACTCTGAGATTTGTTTTATGTATCTTGCTATGTTTTACATTTTCTGTCGTTGCTGTTACCTTGACGTAGAAAAGAATATAGAATTTAGGTCAGTCAGTCTCAAAGGGGAAACTGAGGTGAAAAGGTTTGAAAGGTATAGCAGGAGGAAAACCTCAAAGCAGTTGCACTGTGAAACAATTGTTAGGAAAGAGGGTTGAGAAAGTTAGATAGAAGAAAGGGAAGATGAACGGAGGTGCAATAAAAGGAATGAAAAGGGTTGCAGCTAGGGTCCCGAAGGGACGCTGCAAGGAACCTTAAGTAATGCCTACAGTGCACCGCGTGAGGTGCACTGACAGCACTAACCTTCGGGGTTTCCCTGGAGGTTCGCGAAAGTAGTGGAGGTCCTCTGCAAATTAGTCCTGACAAAAACTCCGCCACAAAAGTTCTTTTGGGGAAACTTTCCTCTGGTGCTCGTACGTGCGAGAGCTTTGTTGTCTTAATTGACCACCTAAACATATCACACCAACATGAAACTGCTGTTTGTTGGTTTGTTTCTTATTATTCTTTTTATTTCACTCTGGATTTATTTCGTTGGGGAGCTTGAACTAAATTGGGGGTAACAGGCATCTTGGTATGCATTTTCCTTTGCTGAGATAATTCCTTTTAGAAAATGTTTGGTTATTGTGAAGAAACTAATTTTAACTTCAAAATAAAATGAGAAGCCGTAAACACGAAAAGGCATCGGTAAAACTACTAATGAATTCATTTATATTTTTCGAAAACTACTCATTATTTCATTAATATAGCCCGAAAAGTACTCCTGAGTTCATTCACATTTTCCGAAAATTACTCCTGAATACACCCTTCTTATCCGAAAACTACTCATTAATTCGTCCATATTTCCCAAATTTTGAAAGTCAGAATCATCGTCTGTATATACTTAATTGGCATGTTGAAGTGATTTCGAATTTTGGAGGAAGTCCATTTTCAACTCAGGAGGGATTTGAGGAGGTATTTGAGAGACAAAAACTTATCCAAGCTTTAGTGTCAGGGATTTGAAAAGGTTCTTTGTCTGAACCAAAGGAGAACCAATAAACGCAAGTAATATTAATTAACATCAACCAGAATGATATTTAGGAAGACAATTCACTAAAAATTTACAGAAAAGGCCTTGTCAGGTTTTCCTTTCAATTTCAAGGCGTTCAAATGGTAGTATAGTACGTTTAGTAGAAGAAGTAACAGTCACAGTGTTAGTAAGAGGTCCTTTATTCCTCAAACCATTGGACTGTGGGGCAGTCTCCCTGCTGAGGATGTCGTGCAATTGGTACTTCGGAAGTTCAAGCTAAGATGCAATGCAATACTACCCTAATACTATTCTCCTTTCATTTTAATATTTTTTCTTATGTTTAGTAATTTACTATTAATTTTTCTTCTTTAATAAGTGAGATCTCTTCTTTCTGTATTTTTCTTTACTTGCTCTTACTTCTTCCTCGTCAAGCAGCAAGTCCCAGTGAGTAGGAGAGGCTGGGAAGGAAGGGAGGAATTTTATGTTGCAGAGAAAGGATGGGACTTCAACTTCCCTTCAGATTAAGTGTAAAGCTTAAGATGAAGGCATAGCGACAGCAGATTGTAGTTTTAGTCTTGAGAGGAGGAGACTAGAAAGGAAGGGAAGGATGTGAGGGAGAGAAAAAGCATGGTCATAGCTGACTTTATTTAGTGAGCAGGAGATTGGTGGTTGTGACTGGGAGATGATGCTGGTGTTTTGTAATTAATGGAAGATGTTCTTGGCTTATACTTGAGACGGCTGTTTGCCATCACGGCCTTGCTCATATAGCAGTTCTGTAAGTCATTTGGTGAAATGGGATGCAGTTTTAGAATGTCTGAGAGAGAGAGAGAGAGTGGGGGTGGGTCGAGAGAGAGAAGAGAGAGAGGGGGAAAAATTAAAATAACAGTTAAAAATAAACATAAATTAATAAATTAAAGGAAGAGACTAAAGTAAAATTAAGATAAGAATATATACCCATATGAGTGAAAAAAATAATAAAAATTTAAATAAATGATAATTAACTCAATAAATGAATAACTCTCTCGGTTTGAATACTAGCACTGACATGAATGATTAGATAGATGTGTGAGTTCATTTGATAGATAAAAATTATATGGTAAGGTGTGAGTAAAGCCAAGGAACTTTCCAAGTTTGATAATGCTGCTAGTGATCATAAAGTGATAAGCATATTGAAGGGGTAGGGAGCCTCCTTAACCGTAACCTTGTCTACAAAGCAAAGTGGTCACTGATAAGAATGGGGAGCAGTTCCCATATTGCCCCTTCCTGCAGGTTTTTGGAAACCAGAGTGAGGTACAGCCTACCACCGTGTGCTGTAGATGTGTGGACTCATCCCAATTGTTCAACAGTTTTACTTCTGGGAGTTCCTGGAATAGAAAGTGCAGGTGGCGTCCTGCAGGGTTGGTTTGTTGTGTGGACTTGAGGAAGGGGTGATATGCATTGAAATCATCTGAAATAAGGGCATTTTCTCTGGAGGCTACATCAAAAAGTGCATCTGCTTCTAGGGTGCTATTCAGTGCTCTGTAAACATTGTCGATTGTAAGGGTTGTGCCCTCTAAAATGATTTAGACATTTAATATTTCTGCCTCTGGTCCACAGTCTATGCTTGGAATCTGGGAGGAGGGAATACTGTTTTTGACTAGTATTAGGAGCCTTCTTGTAGAGTCTGTGTGAGGTGTCCAGTATACAGTGTATCCTTTGAAGGAAAAGGACAGGTGTTCTCTAAGGATATCATGATTTCCTAGGGGTATTTGTGACTGCAGTAATTTAAATTTGGAGTGTACGCCGAGAATGTTCCATTGAAGTAGTTTCAGCAGTTTCCTGTTATTTTTGAGGGGGGAATTTGTGTTTGTGTCAGAGCTGGTGGTGGAATCGGTGTCGCTACCTGTGCTCATGAATTTGATTGCTGAGACATTGTCTTATTGAGGATCTGACTGATGGCTTTTTCGGGAAGGGTTTGGCTGAGTAGGATTTCCGCCAACTCAATGAAGGCAGTCATGACGTTTTTCATGAAGTGTATGATTTCGTCCTTGTTGAATTTCCACTCAGTCTTTGGGTTGTTTGTGTCGTAATCCCTGATGAAACGAGATGCATCTTGTGTAAGGAGGTAGAGGAATATCTGAGGCATGTTCTGTCGTGGGAGTAGGGGGTGGTTGGAGAGACGGGGTTGTATTGTTCAGGGGAGGGGATAGGGATAGAGGGTGCGAGATAAGAAGGAGAGGTCGGAATGTAGGGAGAAGACGAAGTATAAACTGGAAAAGGAGAAGGGGTCGCTTGGGAGGGGGTGTGGGTTGGGGAAGGGTAGCCTTGGAGGGGGGAGGAAGAGGGCCTTGCTGTCTGGTGGGTCAGGGTTGTCTCTGTGGTTTTGGAGGGAGAGGAGGTTTGGGGAAGTGGATTGGGAAGAGGAGGGTAATGATTGGAAGGAGTTCATGCAGCAGGAGGGGGAGGAGGTTTTGTACCACTAGTGGATGGGGCCTCCAGGGACGGGTACCTGGGCACATGCCCCCCAAATAAAATAATGTCAGAATAATAATATTGAAGATTTAGATAATAATAACATAAATGAGAAACATTAAAATGGGAAAAACAAAAAATATAGAAATAAAAATACAATTTTGAGAAAAAATAACAACAATAATAATAATAATAATAATATATAATGATATATATATATATATATATATATATATATATATATATATATATATATATATATATATATATATATATATATATATATATATATATGTATATATATATATATATATATATATATGTATATGTATACATTTATAATATGAAAATTGGTGGCCCGCCATGAAATTTTTCTGGATCCGATAGTGTTTTGTACTTTACTTTTCATGCATGCAATGCGCTGGAGCTGGGCAGGGCATTTCTTCTGCCAGGCATGGCACTTTCCTCTACAGTTAGGGCAACATACAAGGGATGGGAGGCAAGCTTTGAATCTGGCCAGACAGATTTTTGTTGGGTGTCAGCAGCTACACATGCCGCAGATTTCGACCCCTGTGCATCTTTCCTAGTGGTGGCCTAACAGATGGCACTTGAAACATTATAAAGGTTCTGGGGTGTAGTTTTCCACTGGGAAGAGTCCCCAGATTCCTAGGGTCATCCGAGAGGGCATGGGTCCTTTAAAGGTGCATATCACCTTTTGAGTAGGGCAGTTTGACCTTGTGCTAATGCACCCCTCTGCACTCATGATGCAGGGCTGGTTTCCAAGAGTGGTGTGTTGTAATTCGGTTGGGTGGTTGCAAACTACTGCTTTCAACAGTCGTTCAGCAGGGCCAAGCATAACAAGCTCAGTTGTGATTTTCAAGAAGTCTACAGTTTCTTGATTCTTTGGGGTGATTGTGAAATTTCCCTTCAGGTTTGGTTTGGCAGTCATGATTAGTGATGGGTTTGCTGTTTCCAGGGCAGCTACCTTTGCATAGGAAAGTGCCCTGAATTTGGGCAGATCATTATCACCAGATTTTTTCACAATTTTGTTAACAGGTTTTGGGACATGCTCAAGATCTGTGTGATGTACCTATGTTTTTGGTTTTTCCTTTGAACTTGTGTCCAGAATTCTACCTCGTCCGAAAGGGAGGGCTCCTCAGTCGCGTGCTGGTCAGGGGCTGAGTCTTCTGTAGCTGGGGTCATCGTGGCAGTGTCCATTTCCACAGGAGTTGGGGTTATTTCATTGTCCTGGCGGGGTCTGGGCCACTGGGGAGAGTGAGGGAGGAGAGGGAGACTGCTCTCTTCCTCATCATCTTACCTGTTTGGAAGAGATGAGAGAGAGAGAGAAAAAACACACACACACGACGCAAGTTATGACAAAATGTCTATTCTTTACTGTTCACTGAAAGTTCGTTTTTCTTAACACAAAATTGCACTATTGCTGAAATTTCTCAAACGAGCTGATCACAGGAGATATAGTGGAAAACTGTTGTCCTTGGCTGGTAAGGCATGATGTCACACAACACAGTGGTGGGAGAGCACAAGGCAAACTCTAAGAGGATAGAGGGTTCTTCCGAGACTGTGTTCATGCTGGGTCCTACTTTTTATATACGTGGTGGTCAGCAGAGGGTCAACTGCATCCTGACTTCTGATTGGCCAAGGTGAAACGTGGGCAGTTCATTGGCTACAGAGAAGTTTCTTCAAGAAAAAATCTCAAACTTGATGGTCGCATTGCTGTAGCCTAGCTGACCGGTAGGGCTGGTGTGTGACGTTGTGTGACGTCACTGCCTGGCATTATCCTGTGGATATTCTCATTGGTCGCCAGGTGGCTCACTGAATCTTGCATTGCAGAGCCGGGAGTGTTGCTTGCTATGGTGTCTGTTGCTGGTCTTTACCTTACAGACCTTTACAGACCTTACAATCTGTCTGGTTGCCCCAGGTCCCCAGTGCAGAGTAATTTTTAATGTCTACTAGAGAATTGCTAACGCATCCTCCCGTATATTTTGCATCTTCCAGTCTTGGATGGTCTGGGATGCATCTTAGATACATTTGCTATTCCAGCTTATTCTTAAACACATCTACGCCAATTTCGTTATGTTCCTCAGATGAGCTGGTAGCTGCATTGAACAGACGCTGCACACATCGTATGCTGGTGCGTGGTGGATTAATGTCCTGTGTGCTTTCCCCTTAATTTTCCTGGTATAGTAGTTTTGGCACTATTAATCTACCCCTGCTTTGCTCTTTGATAATTTTAGTTCCATGATGTTTTAGTAATTTCTTCTATTGTTTCCATGCTTGAATTACTATGTACGCTCTCTTCTCCTTTCAAGACTATATAAATTTAAGAATTGTGTCTTTCCCAGTAGCCAAGGTCCTTAACTTCTTCTATTCTAGCTGTAACACCCTTGTACACTCTTCATTTGTGCAATATCCTCTTTTGCAGTGTGGGTACCATATTATATTGCAATATTCAAGTGACTAGGCACGACGCTTTATAAAGCATAATCATGTGTTCAGCTTTTCTTGTTTTGAAGTGCCGGGAACAACATTCCCATTTTTGCTTTGCATTTTGCCAATAGAATTGCTATTTGATCATTGCATAATATATTCCTATTCAACATCACACCAAGGTCTTTAACTAAGCCTGTTTGTGATTGTCTCATTATTAGGTCTCATGTATGCATATAGCAGTCCACTTTATCACCATAGTTCATTGATTCAATTTATCAGAGTTAAATACCATCCTATTTATCTCGCCCATTTATATTTTGTTTAGGTCTCTTTGTAGCGAAGTTCATCTTCAATACAAGCAATTTCTCTACTTATTCTTGTGTCATCTGCGAAATCCTTACTACTGAGTCCTTAATATTACTGTCTGTCTGCAATCATAATCACAAAACAGCAATGCAGCTAACACCGCATCTTGTGGTACACTGGATATTGGATCGTAGAAGTCATCCATTCTCATCGTTTGCAATCACTATCTGTTTTCTGTTTTGCAAAAATTCTTTATCCATCTTCCTACTTTGTCACGTTATGTTTACTTTTTTTGCTAATATATTATGATCTACCTTGTCGTGCCGCAAAGTCTAGTAAACTACATTCGTATCTTTTCATTTGTCATATTTTTATATATGCTTTCATGGTGGACTAACAGTTGGGTTTGTGTACTTTTTCTGGGTACAAAACCATGTTGTCCTATATTGAACAATCTATTTTTCATTAAATGTTTCATTATATTTTTTTTTATTACCCTTTCATATACTTTCATAATATGAGATGTCAGACTCACAGGCCTATAATTACTTGCCTTCTAGTCTTGAACCACTTTTGAAAGTAGGAGTAATATATGCTAATTTATGCTCATCATAAATCTGCCTGTATCTATACTTTGTCTTAATAATATTGCTAGCGGCTTTATGATTGAATGAACCACTTTTAACAATATGGTGTACTCCATCTGGTCCTGCTGCTGATCCATTTTTAATTTCATTAATAGCTCACAATATCGGCTTCTGTAATATCTATATCTGATAAGTATTCAGTATTTTCTATCTCTTATTTTATCATTATCTTCTATTGTCAATTTAGGTGTAAATTCACTCTTATATCTTTCTGCTAATATGTTACATATTTCCTTTTTTCATCTCATTAATCGCCCTTCACCTTTAGAGGGCCTATTTCTTACTCTTATTTTATTAATCTTTTTGCATATGAATAAAAATTTTAGGTTTTATTGATATTTGTAGTGTCATTTCTTCTAGGTTCCATTTTTAATTTCTTTGATTGTATAATCTTTGTTCTGCATTTTCTATCTTACTTTAGTTCCATCACTTTCCATGCATTCTTTCTTTTGCAAAAGAGCTTTTTCCACTTTCTAATTTTCTGAACAAGATCCTTCTGTCTCTTGGAATTGCGGATCGATGTTTACTTTTTCTTCGGTATATATTTTTCCACTATTTCCTCTAATATTTTATATAATATATCGGTATTTACTCCGTATATCATCACTTACAAATATGTTTTCCATTCTTGTTTAATTCTTCATTTATTTTTGACCAATTTATATTCTTACTATAGAAATTGTATTTTCCATATCCTTCCCATTTTTTCGTCTCTTGCTTTTCTCTGTTTTCGTGTGTTCTGGAACAGACTGTTAGTTCTATTATATTATGGTCCGAAATACTCGTGTTATATACTATTATTTCTTTAACATAGTTCACCTCATTCACAAATACTAGGTCTGAAATATTATCCTTTCTTGTTGGTAGGTGATTTATTTGTTGAATGTTATGTTCTAGTAGCATATCTAATAGCTTTTCAAATTGCCTCTTATCTTCTGCACTACTATTGCTCTCTTTTTTATATGTATAAATACGACCACAGTCTCCTATTCGTTCTTTCCATTCTACAAAAGGAAAAAGTTAAAGTCTCCGGTTAGAGTATAGTCCAGTCCTTGTGATTTCTACATATTTCATCCAATTTTTCAATTATTATGTCAAACTTTTTAGTATTAGGGGGTCTATATATTACAATGTTCACTAATTTTTCAGATTCAAATTCTACCGCTATTAATTCACATTCTGTGTTACTATATTTCTCACAGATTTTTCCTTGATTGGCATCTCTCCCATATATATCACGTTTCCCTTGATTTCATTTTTCTATCTGATCTATAAGTTTGGAAACCCTTTTACCTGGTCATCATTACCAGTCTCTTGGGAATACCAGGTTTCACTTATATTCAATATTTCTATTTTTTCATTTTGGGTTAGTTCTTCTAAGAACTCTGTCTTTCTTTTTGAGTTACTCGAAACTAAATCCTGCGCGTTCATCACTATGATGGTTTGCGTATTATCTCCATTATCTAATATGGGTAATAATAAGGATTTTCCCATATCTCTTTCCTGTTCTGATATGTTGATCTTTTTTTTCATTTCCAGAAATTCGTACATTAAAAAATCCAACTTTTCCATTATATTTGATCTTCCAGCTTCATATTTATTCACTTTGTGCATAAACCTGCATTTATCTCCATATCTGTACCATCCCCTCGCATCATAGATACATTGCTTGTTCCTTGTGCTATATCTAGGTGCTGATGGCTCATATCGTGGTGCTGACATTTCATAATGTGTTGTTGGCTTGCTTTTTGCCTTCATCACATGATCTTTGTTCTTTTTCTTTATTTGTTTCATTTTTACCTTGATTTTTATATGTATTTGATTTTGATTTTGGTTTTTTGCATACAGGATGTATGTACCTACATTTCTTATTAAACTTACATCCATTTCTTCTTTCCAGTTTCTACATATTTTGATGTAGATCGCTGTATCCTCTTCATAGCCATCTAGATATGGACATTTGCCATAGATCTCATAATTGTGACATATCTTGGGATGTTTGTAATAACATCTTTCACTCAAACCTGCAATTCCTCTCTTTTTAAAAGGGTGCATACCAGTTCTTTCTTTTTCTTTTTTTCTTGTTCTTTCTATCAGTACATGAGATCCGGGTACAACCCTTTGGGATTTTATTTTGATTTATCATGTCATAGCTTATTTCCTTCATATGTGATGTTAGTTGTATTGCCTCATATGTAGAATCTATGAGTTTCTCTGCATCCAGATACTATTATCCTGTTCTTGTTTTCATTAATTTTTCTCTCTCTTCAGTCTTATTTTCTTCTTTTCTATTTTCCTCTTCTTCCTCTTCTTCATCTTCTTCATCTTCTTCATCCTCCACAATCTGTACATTAAGTCTTGATTTAATGACCTTGATTTAATGGTGGTGGTAGGAAAGAACTTCCAGGGCCATATTTAATGAGGGCTTTAATTGATGTATCGAAGAGTTACAAAAATGCAAACCAAGAAATGTCAGTCATTAGAAAAATAGAGAAAACTCTATATAAACTGAATGCAGCTGATGCAGCCATTACCTTCAACACTTGTTTGAAAGAGGGTCTACTACCCACATATAATAATAATAATAATAATAATAATAATAATAATAATAATAATAATAATAATAATAATAATAATAATAATAAAAACAACACCAACAACAACAACAACAATAATAATAATAATAAAGGAATCGAGAACAACCGATTCTTAACTTTAGTGACTTACCGTCACTCGGAACAAAGAGTAAAAACAGAATGCAGAATTTAGGCCAAGGCCAAACGCTGGTACCTATGGGGTAATTTAGCGCTGAAACGGAAATTGAGTAAAAAAGGTTTGAAGGTACAGGAGGAAAACCTTTGCAGTTGCACTAAGAATCAGTTGTTAAGAGGGTTGAGCAGAGTAAGATGGCAGAAAACCCGAGGTGAAAGTGGGTGGAGATAGGGGCCGGAAAGGACGCTGCAGACTACCTTTAAGTTTTGCCTACGTTGCACCACGTCAAGTGCACTGACGACAGTGCCCCCTGAGGGGCAGTGATTCCTGATGTAACTGGGCATGATTTATGAATTGTGAATAACTCATTGGTATTAAAATTAAATGTTAAAAATAAAAATAAAAATATAAAATATATATCAATATAAAAAATAAAAATGAAATTAAAGTTAAAAATAAAAAAGTGAAATAAAAATAGAAAATGAAACTTAAAAATAAAATTAAAATTGAAATTAAAATTGAAACTAAAATTAAAATGTTATATTGGCCATCATTTCATATTCACAAAAGACGAAATTTCCGTATAGAATATTCTTATAAAAACCTAAGTTTACATCAGAATAAAATATAAAACAAACTGAAAAATAAATTCCACGACTATTGCCAGTGGTTGCATGTGTGCAAGGAAAATTAAAACAAAATTATACAGTAGGAGCTTAAATGGAGCCAACAGAGAAAGTTTCCTCCATAAATGGAATTATTGAAGCTTTTAAAGACAACTGTTGCTCCATCGCTTTCCCTGTTGCTGCTCTTTGTTACGTTCCCGATTGAACTGCAAAATGATTTGGGAAATGATTTGGGAGGAAGGTCATGAAACACAAACGTCTCCCGTTGGGAAAGAAAGTGGAATTTTATTTTGCTGCTTAATTTCATCATCAGTTGCCTCTCGATTTGCACAGAGACACAGAAATGGAGGTCTGTTGTGATTTTAGAGGGCATACGCTCTTGGTTTTTTCATATGCTATATATATATATATATATATATATATATATATATATATATATATATATATATATATATATATATATATATATATATATATATATATATATATATATATATATATATATATATAGGAAAACAAAAGAGACAAGAAAAACTCTGCAAAAGACGACCAGGAATAGAAAAGTGAGACTCAACAGAATCTCACGCCCAGGAAAGATGATTACAAGTCCCAAGGCATCGCCTGAGATTGTAACTGTAAAGGAAAGAGGGCAAGGTAGAAAAGGCGAATAGCATAAAGGAATGGGCAAGAAAGAAGCCCACACAGCCAATAAGAGGTGCCAAAAGCCACAAAAGGTAAAAATAGACAGCGAAAACTGATCACCTTCGACCTTGAGCCTGATCAGCCAGAGATGAAAAGTAGCATCTTCTCGCACCTTGCAAGTTTCAAAGCATCGCCTGACAGTCATCAGGATACTAATGGGCAAAAGGAAGAAGACAAAATGATTGTAACAGTAAAAGAAAGAGTGAAAGGTAAAAAAAGCGAAGAGGACGAAGGCGGACTTGACAAGAAAGAAGCCCACAAGGCCGACGATGGGTGCCAAAAGCCCCAAAAGGACAAGAAAAGCAGAACGAAAACTGATCACCTTCGACCTTGAAGCTGATCAGCCAG
>NC_089755.1:8295047-8302547 GCF_040412425.1 Macrobrachium rosenbergii
TTTCCATTCCCTAACTACTCCCATTCACTCTCCAACTACTCCCACTCACTCCCCAAATACTCCCATCCACTCCCCAGCTACTCCCTCCAACCCCCTATTTCCATCCACTCCTTAACTACTCCCATCCACTCCCCCAATACTCCCATCCATTCCACAACTATTCCAATCCACTCCCTGTACTACTCCCATCCACTCCCCAACTTTAAATTAAATAATCATTTCATTCAAAGTGTAAAACAGATAAGTCCTGCTGATATACTTTCCTATTCTTATTAGTTCTGTTTTTCGTATAATTGTTGTGGAATCCAGTTTCATAGACTTTTTTTCTGTTTAGGTCAAATTGAAAAATCTTTTTCAATGTGCAGTTGGCTGTCGTATACAGTCTAAACTATGGATAATTTTTTACCTATTAACAATTCCGTTTTGTTTGAAATATATTTTTGTATTTTTTATTGTTCTGTTTTCTGACTAAGTGAATCTTGCTTCTTTTTATCAATATTGTTTAATATTAGCAATGACATTACCAGTGATTATTATTATTTTATTATTATTATTATTATTATTATTATTATTATTATTATTATTATTATTATTATTATTTGTATGAAGATGAAAATATTTCCAACAATGGGGATATTATTAAGATGATATGACAAATGAGAACAGCCTTATTCTTTGAGGAATAATCTGAAATTTCTTTTAATCTCGATTCCTCATCCGTTCTTTAATACGTCATAAACTTCCAATTAAATATCTTCAGAAAAGAACAAGATAAGGAAAGCGATATTCCTACACTGAATAACAGGAGTTATTCGCTTTCATTATGAAGAGAAAATGTATAGAAACAAACTCCCCACTCACATAAATTGAAATAGATTACATATAGAAAATAATTACTATTATTACTAAATTGAATAACAGGAGTTATTCACTTGCATTACAAAGAAAAAGAGTGAAATAATTAAACTGAATAATAAGAGTTATTCATTTTCATTATAAAGAAAAAAATAGTGAATTATTAAAATGTATAACAAGTTATTCATATTCATTGCAAATGAAAAATATACAAAAACACAACCCACACTCTCAAACTGAAATAGATTATATGTATACATAAAATATAATTATTGTTATTACTGCTATCATGACGAGAGATGAAAGAGAGATCAGATCTCCCTCCAGAAATTACCTTCATAAAGATTTTATTGTCAATCCATCTTGTCAGTGATTGCTCTTAGCAATGTGTTCGTCCCTTGTTCATTGCTCATTGCTTTGGGGTAATGAGATGTCTGCATGGTTATGTTAGTCTGGTATTGTGTTGGGTTATTGTTATGGTATGTGCATATGTATGAAAATATATGTCTGTGTATAATTATATATATATATATATACATACATATATATATATATATATATATATATATATATATATATATATATATAAATTTCTGACTCACGTCAGGATCAGACCCAGGTCTCTCAGGTGGAAAGCAAGTGCGTTATCCACTGGGCCATACAAGTCTAAAAGAAGTTGGAACCTGAGCAACTGCACCCAAAAAAATTACCTGGGCAAGCTAACTGCTTGCATACCAGCGAAGTTTCCCCAACTTCCCGACTCAGCAATGACCCAATAGACAACATTTCATTCGAATTATCCTTCTGGTGAATAAGATAGAAATCATCAACACACAATCACGTGTGGAACAGAAATAAATTTCTGACTCACGTCGGGATCGACCCAGGTCTCTCAGGTGGAAAGCAAGTGCGTTATCCACTGGGCCATACAAGTCTAAAGAAGTTGGGACCTGACAGCAACTGCACCCAAAGGAATTACCTGGGCAAGCTAACTGCTTGCATACCAGCGAGTTTTCCCCAACTTCCCGACTCAGCAATGACCCAATAGACAACATTTCATTCAATTATCCCTTCTGAGTGAATAAGATAAAATCATCAACACACAATCACGTGTGGAACGAAATAAATTTCTGACTCACGTCGGGATCGAACCAGGTCTCTCAGGTGGAAAGCAAGTGCGTTATCCACTGGAGCCATACAAGTCTAAAAAGTTGGAACCTGAGCAACTGCACCCAAGGAATTACCTGGGCAAGCTAACTGCTTGCATACCAGCGAAGTTTTCCCCAACTTCCCGACTCAGCAATGACCCAATAGACAACATTTCATTCAATTATCCCTTCTGAGTGAATAAGATAAAATCATCAACACACAATCACGTGTGGAACGAAATAAATTTCTGACTCACGTCGGGATCGAACCAGGTCTCTCAGGTGGAAAGCAAGTCGTTATCCACTGGGCCATACAAGTCTAAAAGAAGTTGGAACCTGAGCAACTGCACCCAATTACCTGGGCAAGCTAACTGCTTGCATACCAGCGATTTTCCCCAACTTCCCGACTCAGCAATGACCCAATAGACAACATTTCATTCGAATTATCCCTTCTGAGTGAATAAGATAGAAATCATCAACACACAATCACGTGTGGAACAGAAATAAATTTCTGACTCACGTCGGGGATCAGACAGGTCTCTCAGGTGGAAAGCAAGTGCGTTATCCACTGGAGCCATACAAGTCTAAAAGAAGTTGGAACCTGAGGAGCAACTGCACCCAAGAATTACCTGGGCAAACTAACTGCTTGCATATTACGAACATTTTCCCCAACTTCCCGACTCAGCAATGACCCAATAGACAACATTTCATTGAATTATCCTTCTGAGTGAATAAGATAAATCATCAACACACAAATCACGTGTGGAACAGAAATAAATTTCTGACTCACGTCGGGATCGAACCCAGGTCTCTCAGGTGGAAAAGCAAGTGCTGGTATGCAAAATTCAGTTAGCTTGCCCAGGTAATTCCTTGGTAAGTTGCTCTCAGGTTCCAACTTCTTTAGACTTGTGGCCCAGTGGATAACGCACTCATGCTTTCCACCTGAGAGACCTGGGTTCGATCCCGACGTGAGTCAGAAATTTATTTCTGTTCCACACGTGATTGTGTGTTGATGATTTCTATCTTATTCACTCAGGAGGGATAATTCGAATGAAATGTTGTCTATTGGGTCATTGCTGTCGGGAAGTTGGGGAAAACTCGAAGCTGGTATGCAAGCAGTTAGCTTGCCCAGGTAATTCCTTGGTGCAGTTGCTCTCAGGTTCCAACTTTTTTAGACTTGTATGGCCCAGTGGATAACGCACTTGCTTTCCACCTGAGAGACCTGGGTTCTGATCGTCGTGAGTCAGAAATTTATTTCTGTTCCACGTGATTGTGTGTTGATGATTTCATCTTATTCACTCAGAAGGGATAATCAATGAAATGTTGTCTATTGGGTCATTTTCAGAGTCAGGAAGTTGGGGAAAACTCAGCTGGTATGCAAGCAGTTAGCTTGCCCAGGTAATTCTGAATTGGGTGCAGTTGCTCTCGGTTCCAACTTTTTTAGACTTGTGGCCCGTGGATAACGACTTGCTTTCCACCTGAGAGACCTGGTTCGATCCCGACGTGAGTCAGAAATTTATTTCTGTTCCACACGTGATTGTGTGTTGATGATTTCTATCTTATTCACAGAAGGGATAATTCCGAATGAAATGTTGTCTATTGGGTCATTGAGAGAGTCGGAAGTTGGGGAAAATCTGGTAGCAAGCAGTTAGCTTGCCAGGTAATTCCTTGGTGCAGCTGCTCTCAGGTTCCAACTTCTTTTTGACACAATGGCCCAGTGGATAACGACTTGCTTTCCACCTGAGAGACCTGGGTTGATCGGACGTGAGTCAGAAATTTATTTCTGTTCCACACGTGATTGTGTGTTGATGATTTTTCTATCTTATTCACTCAGAAGGGATAATTCGAATGAAATGTTGTATTGGGTCATTGCTGAATTTGAGTCGGGGAAGTTGAGGAAAATTCGCTGGTATGCAAGCAGTTAGCTTGCCCAGGTAATTCCACCGGTGCAGTTGCTCTCAGGTTCCAACTTTTTTTATAAAATTGTGATGATAACGACTGCTTTCCACCTGAGACCTGGGTTCGATCCCGACGTGAGTCAGAAATTTATTTCTGTTCCACACGTGATTGTGTGTTTGATGATTTCTATCTTATTCACTCAGAAGGATAATTCCGAATGAAATGTTGTCTATTGGGTCATTGCTGAGTCGGGAAGTTGGGGAAAACTTATTGGTATGCAAGCAGTTAGCTTGCCCAGGTAATTCCTTGGGTGCAGTTGCTCTCAGGTTCCAACTTCTTTTAGACTTGTATGGCCCAGTGGATAACGCTTGTAATTGCTTTCCACCTGAGAGACCTGGGTTCGATCCGACGTGAGTCAGAAATTTATTTCTGTTCCACACGTGATTGTGTGTTGATGATTTCTATCTTATTCACTCAGAAGGATAATTCGAATGAAATGTTGTCTATTGGGTCATTGCTGAGTCATAAGTTGGGGAAAATAAATTAATTATGCAAGCAGTTAGCTTGCCCAGGTAATTCCTTGGATGCAGTTGCTCTCAGGTTCCAACTTCTTTTAGACTTGTATGGCCCAGTGGATAACGCACTTGCTTTCCACCTGAGAGACCTGGGTTCGATCCGACGTGAGTCAGAAATTTATTTCTGTTCCACACGTGATTGTGTGTTGATGATTTCTATCTTATTCACTCAGAGGGATAATTCGAATGAAATGTTGTCTATTGGGTCATTGCTGAGTCGGGAAGTTGGGGAAAACTCAGCTGGTATGCAAGCAGTTAGCTTGCCCAGGTAATTCTTAGGTGCAGTTGCTCTCAGGTTCCAACTTCTTTTAGACTTGTATGGCCCAGTGGATAACGCACTTGCTTTCCACCTGAGAGACCTGGGTTCGATCGGCGTGAGTCAGAAATTTATTTCTGTTCCACACGTGATTGTGTGTTGATGATTTCTATCTTATTCACTCAGAAGGATAATTCGAATGAAATGTTGTCTATTGGGTCATTGCTGAGTCAGGAAGTTGGGGAAAACTCGCTGGTATGCAAGCAGTTAGCTTGCCCAGGTAATTCCTTATTTAGTGCAGTTGCTCTCAGGTTCCAACTTCTTTTAGACTTGTATGGCCCAGTGGATAACGCCCACTTGCTTTCCACCTGAGAGACCTGGGTTCGATCCACGTGAGTCAGAAATTTATTTCTGTTCCACACGTGATTGTGTGTTGATGATTTCTATCTTATTCACTCAGAAGGGATAATTCGAATGAAATGTTGTCTATTGGGTCATTGCTGAGTCAGGAAGTTGGGGAAAACTCTCTATTCTCTGGTATGCAAGCAGTTAGCTTGCCCAGGTAATTCCTTCAGCATGCAGTTGCTCTCAGGTTCCAACTTCTTTTAGACTTGTATGGCCCAGTGGATAACGCACTTGCTTTCCACCTGAGAGACCTGGGTTCGATCCCGACGTGAGTCAGAAATTTATTTCTGTTCCACACGTGATTGTGTGTTGATGATTTCTATATATATATATATATATATGCTCTGTATATACATGTGTACATGTGTGCTTGCATGTATGCACATACTCATATGTGCATATGTATGTAACATAATATCTTGGCGCATCTAACCAATGATACCTGATACGAATTGTATATGACTCGTGAAAATAAGATAAGAACTCTGAAAAAATGACCAAAAACATATATATAAAACTTATTACTTCCATTCCCCTACAGACCAGTCCTTTGAAAGGTATTCCTGAATTTGACTTCCCAGATCTCGTGGTCCGAGACATCTTTGAAACGAAGGACAAAACAAACTTCTTAGGGACCGACAACTTTCTTTCTAGGAAGTTTGGTCAATTTCTCCAGAGGAGTGGGACTCTCAATGACCACTCACTTCCTCCCGCTGATGTCTCTCCCAAATGGAGAGATAGAGGCAGAGAGAGAGAGAGAGAGAGAGAGAGAAAGCAAAGGAGGAGTGAGAGAGAGAGAGAGAGAGTAAGAATGAGAGAGAGAAGAATGAGAGAGAGAGAGAGAGAGAGAGAGAGAGAGAGAGAAGACAGAGAGAGAACAAGAATGAAAAGAAAGAGAGCAAGAATGAGAGAGAGAGAGAGAGAAAGAGACCTTACATATGAGGCGCCTTTGATGTCTACCAGAGAGTTGCTAACGCATCTTCCGGTATATTTGCATCTTCCAGTCTTGGATGGTCTGGGATGCATCTTAGATATTTGTCGAACTTATTCTTAAACACATCTACGCTCACTCCTGTTATGTTCCTCAGATGAGCTGGTAGCGCATTGAATAGGCGCTGCATTATCGATGCTGGTGCGTGGTGGATTAATGTCCTGTGTGCTTTCCTTAATTTTCTGGTATAGTTTTGGCACCATTAATCTACCTCTGCTTGCTCTTTTTGATAATTTTAGTTCCATGATATTTTCAGTAATTCCTTCTATCTGTTTCCATGCTTGAATTACCATGTAGCGTTCTCTTCTCCTTTCAAGACTATATAAATTTAAGAATTGTAGTCTTTCCCAGTAGTCAAGGTCCTTAACTTCTTCTATTCTAGCTGTAAATGACCTTTGTACACTCTCTCTTTGTGCAATATCCTTTTGGTAGTGTGGGTACCATATTATATTGCAATATTCAAATGGACTACGATGCGTACGTTTTATAAAGCATAATCATGTGTTCAGCTTTTCTTGTTTTGAAGTGCCGGAACAACATTCCCATTTTTGCTTTGCATTTTGCCAATAGAATTGCTATTTGATCATTGCATAACATATTCCTATTCAACATCACACAAGGTCTTTAACTGCTTCCTTGTTTGTGATTGTCTCATTATTAGGTCCTTTATATGCATATAGCATTCCTACTTTATCACCATAGTTCATTGATTCAAATTTATCAGAGTTAAATACCATCTATTTATCTCTGCCCATTTATATATTTTATTTAGGTCTCTTTTGTAGCGAGTTCCTATCTTCATCACAAGCAATTTCTCTACTTATTCTTGTGTCATCTGCAAAACTTCTTACTACTGAGTCCTTAACATTACTGTCTATGTCTGCAATCATAATCACAAACAGCACTGCAGCTAACACTGTACCCTGTGGTACACCGGATATTACCGTAGCTTCATCCGATTTCTCATCGTTTGCAATCACTATCTGTTTTCTGTTTTGCAAAAATTCTTTTATCCATCTTCCTACTTTGTCAATAATGTTATGTTTTCTAATTTTTTCGCTAATATATTATGATCTACCTTGTCAAAAGCTTTTGCAAAGTCTAGGTAAACCACATCTGTATCTTTTCATTTATCATATTTTTATATATGCTTTCATGGTGGACTAACAGTTGGGTTTGTGTACTTTTTCCAGGTACAAAACCATGTTGTCCTATATTGAACAATCTATTTTCATTAAATGTTTCATTATATTTTTTTATTACCTTTCATATACTTTCATAATATGAGATGTCAGACTCACAGGCCTATAATTACTTGCCTCTAGTCTTGAACCACTTTTGAAAGTAGGAGTAATATATGCTAATTTATGC
>NC_089755.1:8307547-8315047 GCF_040412425.1 Macrobrachium rosenbergii
AGAGAGAGAGAGAGAGAGAGAGAGAGAGAGAGAGAGAGAGAGAGCTATGCTTAAGTCGTATCTTACAGTAGTTACCTTCCCAGATCACTACATGTTCAAATGCCAATTTAAGCGGGAAATTCCCTTCCAGTTTCGTCAGTTTTATTTTGGAATAAATCCTGAGGTCACGACGGCCCTTGAGGTCATCACCGCCCCCCTCCCCACAAATCATCTTTTATGACACGATCTCATAAATGTTTTCATGGCCTCAGTTATAGCGAAAGGAAATGACGATTTCATGGGACATGAAGCTCTGGAAATCTCCCTTTGAAATGCGCCTCATTTGATTAGGAATTCCCCTGGAATTTCTCTGCTGTCGTCAGATTAAGATTCATTTTTACCTTTCTAAAATCTTTTTCTCTCAGTCTTAGATATTCAGAACAAATTACACCTTCAGGGTGACTAGTTGGTGATAGTCACTTGTGTAGAAACTATCCAAGCTAAAATAGTCAGCTATTTTCATGAACATGATCAAGCATTGCCCTTTAAATCACATGATATGATTGCCAGCGTCAAAAAACTTAAATGCTTCCACCTAATTCTCTTGTTTGGCAAAATAATCATTTTCTTTATTTTTCATGTCCATAACTGCTGTTATGGACTACAGAACACAATCACACACACACACACACACACACACTCTCTCTCTCTCTCTCTCTCACATATATATATATATATATATATATATATATATATATATATATATATATATATATATATATATATATATATATGTATATATATATATATGTATATATATATATATATATATATATATATATATACATATATATATATATATATATATATATATATATATATATATATATATATACACATTACCACAGCTGAAAAATAAGAGAGAACCAGTTTCGACTTTATTTCCAAGCCATTGATGAAGGACTGATACAGAGTATTAAAGTCACAAATATATACTGTATACTACCGCTACTGACAAACATACACAACCGTTAGAGACCCAGAGGTAGGAGTGGCCTTCAAAACTCATTTGGCTAAAAGTCACAATATACTCTCAGGGGACAATGCTGATAAACATACCGACCAGTAGGCGACATCAGATCCACACCTGACAGGTGTCAGGATTTGGAAAACTCATTAGCACTGCTCCGCCGCCCCCAGTGTTTACAAATATGATAATCCTATTTTCAACATCTCTACTGCCTACCTTAAAATTTAAACAACTTCCTTTTGCTATTAAAGGATCAGTTCATACATCCCTTGACTGATATTCATATTATGGCAGTAACTTTTTTTATAAAGCTAGATTCAATTATATTCCTTTCAGTGCGTTATTAGAATTACAATCCTCTTTGCCCCTTCCCAGTTGATAGTATGATTGTTCTCACTAATTAAATCACTTAAACCATTTTATATATATATATATATATATATATATATAAATATATATATATATATGTGGTTAAATCCTGTGTTCAAATATTCCCCCAGAGACCTGGGGCTCTCCTTAACCTCCCTTCAGCGTTCCTCGATTCCCTGAGTAATCCCTGTCTTTCCGTAGGTCCTACTCAGGATTTCTGGCCTCGATATTTGGAGAATTTCAAAACCATTTTGTTAAAGTTATGTTTTCTTTCCGTACCTATCCCTTGTGTTTGTCAGACACTTCTTCGATTGAAAAAATATTGTGTCAAGTTTCTCTTTGGTCTTTTGTTACTGTGTGTGTTACTTTTGGTCTTTTAGTGTCACAAAGGCAATGTGATGACTTTACCAACACATATATACGTATGTATACATACATACATTCATACATAAATATTTATATAAGTAAAAATCACAAATATTCACGTGATTTGATTATAAGTTGAAACCACAGGAAATGTTTACAAGGAAGTTACACACCAAGAATTGTTTACGGCGTCAGTGGAGCAAGAGAAGAAGAAGAAGAAGAAGAAGAAGAAGAAGAAGAAGAAGAAGAAGAAGAAGAAGAAGAGGCAGTCTTATCACCCATTCCAAAACCCACCATAAAAAAAATGCCAGCGCCTTGGCTAAACATATCTCTCATTACATCATCTCCCCACTTTTACGCTTTTATTCCTTCCTTCCTTCCTTCCTTCCTTCTACGCACTGCAATGGCGCAAATACGCCCATTTTGCGCTGGATCCGTGTCTGATGTAGAGCAGAGATTCGAGCTCGGTAGCTGTTTTACCCAGGAACGGTCTTCAGGGTTTTACGAGGGGAAAGAGAAACGGTTATTCTCTGAAGTTGGAAGGCGGTTCTCAACTCTTAAATATAAGGTGGGAAAATGTCTGGTCTTGACAAGGGAAGAATGCGAAGGGATTATTTATTGAGCATTATCTTCTGCATTATGCAATTCAGAAGGTGGCACAGCGCTTATGGCCAAATCAAAATGTAACCAATAAAAATGCGCCGTAGTTTCTTCAGCGCAATCGAGTTTTCTGTACATCGCACAATCAAGGCCACCGAAAATAGATTTATTTTTCGGTGGTCTCCGTGTAATGCTCTATGAGCCACTGCCCATGAAACTTTAACCACGGCCCGGTGGTGGCCTGGCCTATATCGCTGCCAGATACACGATTATAGGTAACTTTAACCTTAAATCAAATAAAATCTACTGAGGCCAGAGGGCTGCAATTTGGTATGTTTGATGATTGGAGGGTGGATGATCAACATACCAATTTGCAGCCCTATAGCCTCAGTAGTTTTTAAGATCTGAGGGCGGACAAAAAAAAGTGCGGACAGAGTAAAGTGCGGACGGACAGACAAAGCCTGCACAATAGTTTTTTTTTTCAGAGAACTAATAAAAACTAAAAATCCGTAAAAAAAAAATGTGTAGTAGAGAAGAAAAGTATCTCAAAAGTTCCATCGAGTTTGATGGGCGTCACCCAAGTGTCATCTCCCCGTCTCGAGGAAATCCTCTTTATTTTGAACAACTCTGTTCAGACATCTACACTGACAGTTGCTTGTTAGAGGTGGAGGTTCTTTCAGTGAGGCAGGATGAGGATTACCTCGTCGAGGCCCTCCCCTTTTGATGGTGTACGTTTCGAGAGAGGTGAAAAACACGTCTAGTGATTTCTTGAAATATAAATCATGGTGAGGAAATATTTAGGAGAAATAATCGAATACGTCAGAGATATAGATCTATCAGTTTGATCAAAACTAGAATAATAATAAAATAATAATAATAATAATAATAATAATAATAATAATAATAATAATAATAATAATAATAATAATTAAATAATAATAATAACTGATTAATATCTGAGCGGGTCAATTTTCATTGTTCCATTTTTTGCCTAATAATAATAATAATAATAATAATAATAATAATAATAATAATAATAATAATAATATCAAGTGCATATTTCATTAATATCATTCTATAAAGTCTTAGAATCCAAAGTGTTTTAAACGTATGGTAAAATGAAATCGAGCTTTGTGTCTTACATAACAATAAATGATGCATTTCTTGAAATATTGCGAGTTGTGTTTTATTTCTGAAATATTCCGAAGACTTGGAAGAGCGCCTCGGGTAAATAAACTCAGCATTTTTACATGATCGCTTCTGCCGCCTGCTTATTGCAAATCTTTCTGCTCTCTTCTTCACGACCGATTTATAGAGCCTTCAGCTCATTTAACTGATGTTGTAATAAAAGTTCTTACTACAACACAGAACATGACAACATGTTATGATGTGAAATGACTCGCTAATGTCATTAAACAGATCTTTTTGTCTATTGATGAAAAGATGAAGTGGATCTTGCATGTTTTGTGACATCTGCCACTTTTTGAAATGCTGACAAATGTCAGTATTTGTACTTGTATGTGGTACTGAATGTAAGTTTAACACAGAGAGAGAGAGAGAGAGAGAGAGAGAGAGAGAGAGAGAGAGAGAGAGAGAGAGAGAGAGAGAGAGAGAGAAAAATGCTTAGGCCAGTCCACGTTTTGTGGGTTCTTCTTTATATCCCAGCACATGTATTTCCGTTTTTATAACTGTAGGAACACAATATCTCGATTATGTTAGGAAAAGGTGAGAGAGAGAGAGAGAGAGAGAAATATTTATCTTGGCCAGTCCACATTTTGTGGTTCTTTTCATATCCAAAGCACCTTGATTCACGTTTTTTTATAACTTGTAGGAACACATTATCTCGATTATATCAGGAGAGAGAGAGAGAGAGAGAGGGGGGGGGTGATAACGTGATCGTCAGCGCATGACAAACGAATCTTCCTCTGTCATTTCAGTCATGATTTATTTCCCATCATTTATCCTCCTCCTCCTCCTCCTCCTCCTCCTCCTCCTCCTCCTCCTCCTCCTCCTCCTCCTCCTCCTCCTCCTTCTTCTTCTTCTTCTTCATGAACGAGGAAGGAATTTCCAGAAATTCTTCCGTGTTTCTTCACTGTCTATGGACGGGAAGCCATAAGCTTTATACATCATTTGGGAAAGAAATTTATAGAAACTTGATGCTAACTCACGTTGCAGTCCTCGGGTGGGGTGTGGGGTATGGTGTGGGTTACGGTGGGGATGGGTTGTGGAGTTGGGGCTTGGTGTGGGCTGTGGTTTGGGGTAGGGGTGGGGTGGGATGTTGGAATGTGGGGTAGGGTGTTGTGTGGGGATATGGGTGTGGTAGTGTGGGGTGGGGTGTTGTGTGGGGGTGTGGGAGTGTGGGGTTGGGTGGTGTGTGGGGATAGGGTGGTGTGTGGTGTGGGGTTTGGGAGTATAGGGGTGGGTGTGGGGTAGAGTGGTGGGGTTGGGTGTGGGTTGGGTGGTGTGTGGGAGTGGGGAGGGGTGGGAGGTGGGGTGGGTTGAGGGGCAGAGGGTTGGGAGGGGCATTGTAGGAATGGATACGAACTGACACTTCAACTCCGTGTGAAATAATGAATTGAGAATGGATTCAGAATGACATCTCTGTTCTCAGAGAGGAAAAAATAATGAGTGTTTAGTTTCACTCCCTGGAAAGAATGGCATTGCTGAGTATATATTATGTAAAAATATTACTAACTGCATCCTAGCCTCATACCTCATACTGATATGAAGGGTTACTGGATGGTGATTGCAAGTATGATAATAGTGTCGTTGTTCTCTTTAAGATTATCTTTGAAACAAGTGATTTAAGGCTAAAATATTTGCCATCTCATTTTCAACATCATTCATGTGATGAAAAGTCATATTAATCAGCAATATAAAGAAATAATATTTGGTTACCTCTTTGAATACTGCTGTCATTGTCTAGATATCATATAATTCTCTCTCTCTCTCTCTCTCTCTCTCTCTCTCTCTCTCTCTCTCTCTCTCTCTCTCTCTCTCTCTCTCTCTCTCCCAATCCGTCTAAAGCTCTGAACTGCCCCACTTCATTCCTGAAGGCCCTTTGCCCTCACGTGCATTCCCATTCCGTATGGATCCACCTTTATAAAACTTTGTGTTCGTATAAACGCTTTTTCATCCAGCGTCGCTTTCAGCACTTCTACTGGACTGGAAACCCTTGGCGTTATTCTGTAGTTCTGTCAGCTGACATTGTTACTCTTTTATTGTTAATCTTTTCGCTGGAAACTTCATCCGCTTGAGTCTGGAAACTGGAAAGGTGTTGATGCTTTTACTCCCCCGTGCTTCTTTGAGTGTTGGGTAAATGGTTTCCAGTGATGGAAGATTTGAACAAATGACTTAGTTGGAGGAGAATTTCTTCCCCAAGAGGAGGATTTATGGTGACTTTAATGAGAATCGATGAGTAAGACATCGGTGGGCGGAGAGGCCATTATTTCAGAAATAAAGGGACGTTTCACCTGATGTATAGCGTCATCAGCTAGTTACGACTTTGTGGGATTCATGATATATCACAGGGGGACGCTTGTACTGTATACGAACACGTATATTTTGTATGTGTGTGTACAGCGTATATCTGTATGATGGTTTATGAGTGATTTTATATATCTTTTTAGTTTTCTGTAAAAAAAAAAAAGACTATATTTTTGTCTGTCCGTCGGCACAGCCACTATCGTACGTCTGGCAGCGTTATAGGTACCAACAACACAGGCCACAACCGGTCAGCGGCTGAAAGTTTCAAGGGCCGAGGCTAAAAGTTTCATACAGCATTCTACGCTATGCAATAAACTCGACTGCGCCGGAGAAACTTCAGCGCATTTTTCACTTGTTTTAAATAGGTCTTAGTTACAGATAGTGACAAGTATGATGACTCCTAAGCCTGATGTTTCCCGAAGTTGGTAATGTACTCTGATATGTGTGATTTTATACTTCAGATTCAAAGTTGAAAACACATCAGGGGTACTATTGCAGGTATTTCTCTCTCTCTCTCTCTCTCTCTCTCTCTCTCTCTCTCTCTCTCTCCTCAAACAAATAAAACCCTAAATCAATCTATCTTTCCTAACAATGACACTCAAAGCTGAAATAAAAATACCGTCTGTTATTTTGCTGTTTTTCCGAGTTGGCGTTTTCTTTCAATCGCGAAGAACTGCCTTATAAAAAAGGCAGTTCTTCGCAATTGAAAGAAAAAACGCCAACTAAGAAAAAAGGAGCCCTGGACAAAAACGCAACGAGAAGTGTTGTAAAGGAAACTGTTTTTTTTTTTGACCAAAAAGGAAAGAATGGACCATAGTGTCTTCTGAGATGATACAATACCTTCAGGTCCTTTCTACTGCAAGCAAATTCAGTATACATATATACTGCTATGCATATTCGTATATTTTATATATATATATATATATATATATGTGTGTGTGTGTGTGTGTGTATACATATAGATATATATATATATATATATATATATATATATATATATATATATATATATATATATATATATATATATATATATATATATATATATTATATATATATATATATATACATACGTAAATACATGAATACATACATGCAACCATAGAAGCCAAAGCAATCTTGGATGTTTAGAGAAAAGTGACAATCTCTCCCAAAATATGAGCAAGGGATTCATTGTGTGGCCTACTTACCTTGCAGAAGACTTCCCATTGAATACAGGGCCAATGTTTTCGGGGTTTCGTCTCTGAAAGAGAGAGAGATAGAGAGAGAGGAAAAAAATTTTTAAAACGACAAGGTAAAGTTTAATGTTATACCAGCGAAGTAGCAATAATAATAATAATAATAATAATAATAATAATAATAATAATAATGTACTGTTAAATGAAATACCTATATCATTCGGGTTAATTTTGTCGTCTTTGCTGCCGTTCAGAAGAAGAAGAAGAAGAAGAAGAAGAAGAAGAAGAAGAAGAAGAGGAAGAAGAAGACTGATAAACAAGAAACAACATGGCAGGCGAATCTAGACCAGCTCTCCTGATTAAACGCTTCAGACACCTGGTGGATCAGATAAGGTGTTTCTCTCGCGCCCAGAGAATATTCCCTCAAGAACCGCGCAGGTGAGAATCTCCTTCAGGTGAGGAGAGGGGGAGTGGGGTTGGAGGGGGAGGAGA
>NC_089755.1:8322547-8352547 GCF_040412425.1 Macrobrachium rosenbergii
ACAGGTATGCATTTACAGTATATAGAAACCCACCTTCGCTGTCTCCTACATTCATTTCTTAAGCTACCACGACGTCTCCGGAAAATCATGGTAGGGTGCAACTTATTCCTCAGAGGACTTAGGATATGTTCAAATGATTACCTGGATAAAGAATTTAACACGATCCGCCAACACCTAACGCAACTGCTATATCCACCACATTATCGAGAGGGCTATTAACAAAGCGAATAAAATATACTATAGAGGTCCCACTCACAACAGACAAATAGATTTCAACAACAAAATAAAGCTTCCGGATGAAACATCCAAAAGGTCTCCGAACAACTCAGGCCTAACAATCCTTTCATTTTCCATTATCCCAAATCCATCGGGAGTTCGCTCATTAACGTATACTTAAATAACAAAAGGAAAGAAGCCGGAGTTTACAAGATACCGTGTAGTAATTGTCAGGACATCTATGTAGGCGAGACAGGTAGATCGCTCTCGCAAAGAATAACAGAGCACAAAAGATCAGTACGTTACGCTCGGAGAGTTCGGGAATTTTCCTACATATCAGAAATACAGGGCATGTCATCAACTGGAGTGGGGCGGAGTTGGTTTTCAAAAGTAGCTGTCCGTACAAAAGAAGGATGCTGGAATCTGCTATCATCAATCAAACCAACAATATGAACCTGTCAGGAGGACATTGGAAATCGGATGACATTGACACCTTAATCCTCAAACCCCTCCTGAAGAGGATGACCCAAGAAACGCGACCGCCAGATCCATTGCCAAACGGAGCTAATGAGGCCAAAACCACTAGGAATTTGGTCATTCTCCTCCTTAAGAAACGCCACCTCCATAACATCGGAGGCCTAAGGCCACACCTTTATGTTTTGTATATATACCATTGTAACTTTCACCTGTCCATATTCTACCAGTGAACAGGGGCACAGAAGCTAGTGCCCGAAAATATATGGTTTCAACGTTTAAATAGTGTTTTTATGGGCCTTCTTATATTCATATATATATATATATATATATATATATATATATATATATATATATATATATATATATATATATATGTATATATATATATATATATATATATATATATATATAATATATATATATATAAAATAAATAACTTAATGATAAATAATATTGTCAAGACCAGGAAGAACATTCTTTATTATACGAGCTTTCGAGTATGAAACCCATCATCAAGCTGAAGCAACCGACAAGGATGAGAATCAATATAATTACAATAAAATGAATTGTCATAATAAATCTTCAGCAAAAATACTAACCAAATATATAAAAAAATGAACACGTAAATACAAACTAAATGTAGATATTGCGAGTCACATTTTGAAATTAGAAGACAAACTAAATAGGTTGCTTAGAGGTCTGATTGATAAGATTGGGGAAGCTACATAAAGCTCTTTATTTGCTTCAGGGTCTAAGCCTGGTTATTTGTACGGTCTACCTAAGGTACATAAAATAGGAAACCTTTTAAGACCTATTATTTCCTCAATTGGTACTTATAGTTATAACCTGTCTAAGTTTTTAGGTCCAGTTTTAAACCCTCAACTTTAAGTGAATTTAACATCTCTAATTTTTCCAAATTTGTTAAAGAATTATGCTCTTTCAGTTTTAACCAAGATGTTGTAATGGCTAGTTTCGATGTAACCTCTCTTTTCACCAATATCCCACTAAAAGAAACAACCGACATTATTCTTAATAATATATGTGAAAACCATTTATCAGTGTTTGGACTTAATAAAATAGACCTGCAAAAATTATTACATTTAGCAACTGCTGATGGCATTTTTAATTTTGATGGTAAATTATATAATCAAATAGAGGGAGTAGCTATGGGAAATTCCCTTGGACCTGTATATGCGGATTGCTTCATGGGTTATTGTGAAAGGATTTGGATGTCTGAATGCCCTAGTGCTTTCAAACCTTTGTATTACTGTAGGTATATGTAGATGATACTTTCCTTGTGTTTAGGGAATTATCACATGTTGATTTGTTTTTAATATTTTAATTCTCGTCACCCCTAACATTTCTTTTACTTGTGAGACGGAACAGGATAATAAGTTGTCATTTTTAGATGTACAGGTATACAGCAATAGTGGCAAATTTGAGACCTCTGTTTATAGGAAAAGTACTTTTACTGGCGTGGGATTGAATTACCTCAGTTTTTCGCCAAAGTTGTATAAGATGAACTCAATACGCACTTTGATAAATAGAACCTACAATGTTTGTTGTGATTTTATTTCATCACATCCCATTTTTGTATTTTACAAAGTTCTGAAAAATTTTTTAAATGAAAAGTTTTGCCCCAGACCGGTGTACAGTACTGCTAGTAAAGATGTAAAGTACATTAAATTGCCTTACCTTGGTCATAGTAGCTATATGGTCCGAAAAAAGTTACAAGAAATACTTAAGCATTGTTTCCCTCAAATTAGTTTCCTGTGTCGTTTACTTGTTCACTTGTTCGCAGTGTGGTCTGCGATACGTGGGATCCAGTTCCCGCTGGCTCAGACACAGAATTTTGGAACACAGAAGTCTTTCTATTAGAACTAGGTTTCCCTTTCCAAACCACCTTTTCTGCCATTAGAGAACACACTTTAGCACAGGACCATCCTTTCACTGACCTGGCTTTTCGGGTACTGTCTTTTTGCTCAAATAGACTGGACCTTTTGATTTCAGAGTCGCTGACTATTAAAAAGATGAAGCCGGAATTGAACAACAACTCGTCTGGTATTCAACTAGATATCGTGTAATTTCATAGTAGGTACTCAATTAGGTCATTAAATATTTTACTTTGTGAGTGGTAGTTTGTTTACTTTTTACCTTATTTTTATTTTCATATTTTTATGTTTGTGTTCGCTTTTAATTTTTCGTTATTTTACGTCTCACCCTTTTAGTTTGTATTTACTTGTTCATTTTTTATATATTTGGTTAGTATTTTTGCTGAAGATTTATTATGACAATTCATTATATTGTAATTTTATTGATTCTCATCCTTTTCGGTTTTTTCAGCCTGATGATGGGGTTTTATACCTCGAAAGCTCGTATAATAAAGAATGTTCTTCCTGGTCTTGGCAATATTATTTATCATGAAGTAAGATTTCCAAGTAGCTCCCAATTACCAGAATAAATAAATAAATATATATATATATATATATATATATATATATATATATATATATATATATATATATATATATATATATATATATATACACACACACACATATATATATATATATATATATATATATATATATATATATATATATATATATATGGATATATATGTGTGTGTGTGTGTGTGTGTGTCTGTGTGTGTGTAGAATCTACTGGTCACTTTTTACCAGATACATATGTAATCGTAATAGCTTCTCAATTTTTCGCTTGTTTTTTGATCGCTTGTCACTGGATATATGCACTAAAAGGCCCCTTTCTCCAACCATCGTGCCATATGTGCACCCAGATCGACGGGGTGGCGATCGGTTCTGGCCTTGGAGGTCCTCTCCACCAATTTCTATATGGGCACTGGAACAGACGATCTTCGTAAGTATCGACCAGCCAAGGATGTCATGCGCTGCATCGGAGAGATACCTTCATCAACACCAGTTCACGAGAGGAAATCGAGAACCTAAGGCCTGCTTTCCACAACCATAGCTGCCTCAGTTTCACCATCGAACATAGCCAAAACTGCTGCCTCCCCTTCCTTGACGTCCTTGTTGAGCAAAGGGAGGCCCTATCCTCCACAAAGGTCTACTTGAAGCCGATGAACCTGGGCATGTGTATGAACAGAGCGAGCAAGTGCCCCAAGAGGTATAAGCACTCCACCATCAGCGCCTACATCAGGAGGGCCCTCTCACACTGCTCTTCCTGGAATGACATACATGAAGAAATGGAATTTGTAGCCCAGGTCCTCGTCGACAATGGACATCCAAACTGAAATACAGAAGAATCTATCAAGAGGAACATCGATAGATGGTACTGGCAGGAACTATGCCCCAACGTCCCTGAACGCATAGAGCTCTTCTATAAAGGAAAATTCCATCAGGAATATAAAGAAGATGATGTCCATGCAGCCATGGACTCTCTGAGCCAGCCCACACCCAGCGCAGCAGCCATGTCTCCAGCCAAGATGGCGGCCGAAAATCGTAAGAGAACGACGTCTTCCTCTTTTTCAGATCTACCTGATCCAACCCTACCACACCTCGACTCTGCCACATCTGACGAAGAAGAAAACACCCCTGCCACCTCTGGGGAACGAGAAGTCACCTTGGCCATGGACACAAACGACAGTTTTATCCTTGTCACAAAAAAGAAGAACAAACAAGGAGGACGCCCAGCAGACACTGCCTACCCTGAGACCAAATACATTATCACCCCACCCACAGGTAGTAGCTCCTATGCACTCATTAAGGATTTAGGGAGCCAAAACCCAGGTAAGGTATTTAAGATAAGGCCTAATGTACAAGGAGAACTTTTAGCACTGCCAAAGGATGAAGAGACGGATAAATGGATGAGACAAAATGCTCAATATTTCCAGTTGTCAAACCATGAAGAAAACCATTGAACATATTTTATGCCACTTTCCCTACTCCTTTGACATTAATGCTATTTTGGACCATCCACAGGTTGCCAAAGCAAAGAGATGTACCACAAAGGGTCCAAACCCACAACCAACAAAGAAGGTACTCATGCTCTGGAAAAGAAAGCAACCAGAGAGGATCAATCCGGGAGTATAGGGCACCTTCCCAGTCATCGATTTTATGCCAAATCCCACATCCTGAACCACCTACCTTGGCCCCCCAAAAGCCATACAACCCTGTATCCTCTCCTCCCTGCTCCAACCCCACAGGTACGACATCCTCCCAGAACTGAGAGAAAAGAGGTACATGGCACATGCACAGGAGTTCTCCAATTTCCTTATCAATGTACTAAGGCATTTTGCTAAACTGTGCAACATCCAGTTTCTTGACTGCATCGCCATGGAAGTGGTTGGCAATTCTCTAAACACAACAACAGGACTTTTTGCAGCTCCATGTCAGTGTAAAATAGGTAACAGCAGTGAAAACTGTGCCACGAGCATAGCTGGTGTCAGCTTCATTCCCAGTGCAAGCATCAGGTTCATCCCAAGTGCCAGTATCAGTGCCACCCCCAGTGTCAGTGCTCGGAGCACACCCAGTGTCAGCGTCAGTGAAATAAGAAACAGTGAAAATCCAAGGGAAGTAAATTAGTGCAGTGATACACATACCATAAAAATTCTACAGTGGAATATTCTCAGTGCGAACCATAAATATGCATTCCTACAAGCACACACACAAACACGAAACTATGACATCAAACTGTTACAGGAAACACTAGTAAGGGAAAGTGACAAATTCTCATTTAGTGGATACTGGGTCTACAGAACACCAGACACTGACACAAAAAGAGGTTTAATCACACTTGTGAAAAACACAATTCTGTCCAAGAAAATAAACAACACTCCATGTGGGGAAGACACAGAAACACTCAGTGTAAAAGTCACACTTGCAAAAATGACACTCACAATACACAACATATACAGGTCTCTAAACAGCTCTTTTGAGGGGGAAGCACTTTTTAACACAGCAACGCAAGAAAACACTTTAATTGCTGGGGACTTTAATGCACCTCCCCCTTTTTTTGAACTCACAACAAACCAATCCAACAGGTTGACACCTACACCAGTTAACCTGAATTCCCAGAAGTGTGTCTGCTAAATAGTGGAGTGCCAACTCATCTAAGAGGAGGAAGGCTGGACCTATTCTTCGTAAACTCAGCCTTAAAGGAGCAAGCAACATGGAGCTTGCATGAAACCCTCACAAGTGACCATATAGCCATTGATACTGGCCTACAACTCAAAAACTGCCTCCCATACCCCGCCCCAAGAGAGATGGAACCCCAAGTTTGCCAACTGGGCTGTTTTTGAGGCCACCATGACGAGATGGTCCATGGACTACCTAGAAAACCCATCATACGACATAGAACTCTTCTACGAGGAGCCGGGACCAACTGCAAGGATGCTTGGTACTGTTGTGAAAGATTCAGAGAACTCAAAGCCAGAGTCAACAGAGTCAGAAAACTTTTTCGGCAAAATCCATCCGATGATATGCACAGCCTCCTCAGAGAGGTAAATAGCCTGTGCCACATCGGAGACAAAGGAGATTAATCAGCAGGCATGGTATGAATAGTGTGCCAACATTAGCAGACAAACGGCTGTGACCCAAATCTGGAAATTCCTTGCGAAAATTTCCAGAAAGGGCAGGTCAGTGCAAAGCAGCCATTCCAACCCACAAGAACAAGTCAAAAACATAGCCAGGAACTTTTCAGATAGAACAGAATCACACGACCTTCCTCGAATGACACAGGGAAAATAAGTGAGCTTATCCCTTCAATGTGGAGAGAAATCAGCGCTGCCTGTAACATGCTAGATGACATTGCGGAACTAAACAGGGCACTCAGCAAGGGGAAGAAGGACACAGACCCTGGTGCAGATGCAATCACCTACAGCATGCTGAGGCACATGGGCGACCCTGCCAAGCAGGTCTATCTCCTGCTGATGAACAGAACATATGCAGAGCACACCAGGCCAAAGAAATGGGGCCAACAGGACACACAACCAATCCCGAAGCCTAAGGAACCAGGCTTGTACAGACCGATATCTCTTATCAGCTGCACAGAGAAAGTAGCTGAAAGAATGGTCCTCAACAGACTCACATGGAAGGCAGGGCCCTTACGCCCTAGGGCGTATGCCTATGGGGAAGGGGTTGGCATCCATGAGTGCCTCACAGATGTACTATGTGCCATAAATGACAGACGCTCCATAGTGGTCTTTCTAGACCTAGAAAAGGCTTATGAGTTCCAAGAAATTCTTCGTCCTTGACCGTGGTCAAGATCCCTTTGAAGGAAGAAAGGCGGATATTTCTTTCATCTTCTTTCTGTCTGTGATCAAATTCTTCATCTTCTTTATAGAGGATGCAAATCTTGTCGGTATAATAATACCCTCTCCCAGGGGAGCTTTTGTCTCGAAACTTTTCGATTTGTTACTTCACCTTTTTCCTGCAATTGAAGGAAGAAGACGAATCACAAGATATTAGAGCGAAATAACGAGACCAAATTATGAAGATTATATTATTATTATTATTATTATTATTATTATCATTATTATTATTATTATTATTATTATTATTATTATTATTATTATTATTATTATTATTATTCAAAATACGAACCATATTCTTATGGAGCAATCCCACCAAAGGGGCCACTGACTTGAAATTCAAAAGCTTGCAAAGAATATGGTGTTCATTAGGAAGAAGTAAGAGAGGTAAAGGGAAATACAGAAAGAAATCTCAGTTTTTAAATATGAAAAGTAAATTAATAAATTCATAAATGGACAAAAATGTATTAAAATGCACGGTTGGGATATGACCTTCTGGAATCATTCATTTGGTGTACAGAGAGAAGTAGGAACATTTATTGAAAAGTGCCCAAAATAGACTTTAGGCGAAATCTGTTCATTAACTCTAGCATAGGCCTACATCCGCATAGACCTACATTTTCAAAGAACCACATCTGTATCGTTTTGTTAAAATAGTTCAGATTCTACTATTTCCAAGTGGTGGCAGGTGGTGGCTGCAAGTGTCAAAAGAATGAAAACTTCCACTTTTCAGTTGATATTTTCATCACATCAGGATGGACTCAAACAAGTGCTCGTTATCTTTATCAAAAATTATGCTAAAGGGGAAAATGAAGCATATAAGCATAACAGCGTCACTGATAAACTTACCATCGTTTATTCATATATGTATTAGAATTTATTTAATGTTTCAGTGGTAAACTGATAAAAAGCATTTACAAAATGTTCCTAAAACCATGTGCAAAAACCAAAACGAAAAGAATTTTTAGGGGCAGGCCAAAAAGTTTAGAGAAGAAACCAGGAAGATGGAATTAGGAAGATACAATTATAGAACCTTCCATTAAATCAGGCACCAGACTTTGCCAGTGATAATTGAGGCCTTCAAAGGGAGGACGAGACTCCTGGAGTGGCGCCACTGAGGCCCAAATGAAATTAGACACCTGGGAACAATTAAGGAATCGAGGATGAGACGGGACGAAATTCTCAAGATTAACCAAACCGAAGAATGAAAAAAAAAAAAAAACTTCAGGACACACAAATTTAAAGAAAACTAATGTGTTCGTGATATCTTAAGAGTATTGGTAAAATCACTTAATTACAGTTAAGATTAATCCCATCTTGGTGTGTATGCAATATTGCAAGATACTGCAATCACCTTCTGATAAAGACGTGATATAATAATAATAATGATAAAAGACACAGAAAGAGACTTTGGCAGTTTTCAAAAACATTTATGTAAAGCTCAGGACATTAATTTGCATATAGAAGAGAGAAGTATATTCCGAAACTTACTTAGTAATTACTGAGATTTTCTTGGCAAGTGGAAAATTCAGGATTGTGATATATTGGTTTTTATGTTTAATTTTTGCTGGTATTTATCATACTAAAAATATTTTGAGTTGCTCAAAAAATCTAGCCTGAAACATCCTGCTATTTGAGGACATCTTCAATATTTGATTCATAAATACTATAACATCGAAATTTACCGGAGCTGATGATTAGAAAATCCTTAAAACAGACAAAACTATTAAGATAAAAAGTATGGTAGAAAGATTTTAAATTCTGAAAATGTCTTGTTCCCAGAAAGATAAATAAAAAAGTCACATAACAAGACACCTCAGAATAATTTTAGTAAAGAAATCAGGATAAAATATTGATTTTATAAAATTATTATTGTTATTATTCAGAAGATGAAGAACTCTTATCATTTGGAACAAACCCTCCACAGAGGCCATTGACGAAATTAAATTAAATTATTATTATTATTATTATTATTATTATTATTATTATTATTATTATTATTATTATTATTATTATTATTTAGGAGATGGAGAACCCTTGTCATATGCAACAAATTCACCACAGGGGACATTGATTTGAAATTCAAGCTTCCAAAGAATATTATGGTGTTCATTAGGAAGAATGTAAGAGGAGGTAAAGGAAGATACCGAAAGAAGAGATCTCACTTATTAAAAAAGAAAAATTTAGATAAATTAATAAATAGGTAAAAATGCAAGTAAATTATGGAAGCTGAACTATATATTTTTAACAAATGAACATAATAAAGATTCTAGGCATTTATAATTATTCTCACTGCGTGTTCACAGTACTTATATATATATATATATATATATATATATATATATATATATATATATATATATATATATATATATATATATATATATATATATATATATATATATATATATTATATATATATACATATATATATATATATGTATATATATACATATATATATATATATATATATATATATATATATATATATATATATATATATATTGTGTGTGTGTGTGTTTGTGTGTGTGTGTGTATGCACACACACACCCATATATATATGAAAGATAAAAAGGCCCGTAAAACACTGTATGAACGTTGCAACCATATATTTTGAGGACCTTCTGTGCCCAACTTAGAAAAAGCAGTTGTGTTTGTCAAATGGAAAGTAAACATCCATAAAAGCTGTAGAATTCCAAGAGAAAGAATCCCAACCCTCGCTATTCCGAGAGGAATAAAATCTCTCTTTTAATCAACCTACTTTTTGCCTTCCCAGATAAAGGCAGAGAATCACAAGGAGTTTTTCCTGCAATTTGTATTTACCCTTATTTTTATTGAGTGCACAAATCCTGTCCCTGAGACACCGGAAAATGTCCAGCATTAAAATCGAGAAGAATTCAGTTTTCGTCTCCTGTAGGTTCAGGGTAATATATATTTGCCTTTCCTCTGCTAAAGAGTCAATGAATATTTTCTACTCTCCTCGTATTCCAGCTCTCACTCTCACACTTCCATGCGCGCGCGCGCGCACACACACAAACATACACAGAGTCCCAAGTTCACCGATTTACTTTCCATTTCCGTCCTCATGTAACTCAGGGGAATGAACACATGCGCGTAATCCAAAGCACTTGAGCCAAAACGGCTTTTGTTAGTCACCCTGAGTGATGTTACACTTAGGGCAAGAATACTTATACACCACCCCGGAGGACATCGTAGCACAAAACTTCTTGTTAAGTATTTTATTGAGGCTATTAAAAACTAACAAGAAGTTTTTCACTGAGCGATATGCTCTTACAGTACCTAAACTACACTTTTATGCCAAATTTCCATACTGTCATGATGTCCATTTTAGAACAAAATTTACATGAGCATAATTCAAAACATTTTGGTGCCCTAGATGCTAAACTTATTCCTATCAACCCCTAACGATTGGCTCCATTTTTAAATTTAAGGATCAGCTTTGTGCTACGATGTCTTCCGGGGTGGTGTATAAGTATTCTTGCCCTAAGTGTAACTCAGGGATTTATGTGGGATCCACTCAGAGACTTCTAAAAGTACGCATAGACTCACATAGGGGGTAAGTTTTTCGTGTATATATGGGGTAAAAATCTCAACCCAGAACACTCCAACATCAGAGGTCATGCGAAATTTTGTAAAACCCCATTGAAAACAAAGATTTCTACATAATTGGACGAGCTTCTAGCCAACTGGAACTACCAATACTCGAGTCTCTTATGATAAAACAGCTTGTTCGAAGTTGAACACTCAGACTTCGGCTGTTCCTTTGTACCTGTCATAATGATAATGTTTTTGTTATTTTGTTTCTCCTTTGAAGACCTCATTTTCTGTATTTGTGTCGTACTGACAGGTTGGCTCCATACCCATAGTCACTTTTATTCATTTATTTATTTGTTTTCTTAATGTGATTTTTAAATTTTAGTGTTTTAAAACATAAATATTTTAAATATATATATATATATATATTTTTTTCTTGTCTTTTTATATATTCTATTTGTTTTAATTAATTTCTCTGTATTTTACCTGTTCCTCAAAGTGTCCTTTGTGTAAAAGTTTCCTTTTAAGTCGATTGTCATTTTTATGTTCTGACTTTTCCTTTGCATAATTTTTCTGTCATTTTATTCTCAATGTTTTTTTGTTTTTAATTCTAGAACCCTGATGATGTAATCATGGATTATGAAACGTTGGGAATAAACATGTAATCAAATGGCTAATCAAGAGTATTCCTGTCCGCCATACATTTAATGTATATATATATATATATATATATATATATATATATATATATATATATATATATATATATATATACACATATGTGTGTGTGTGTGTGTGTGTGTGTAACTGAGTACCTTCTCTAAATTACGATAAATTCTCTCTCTCTCTCTCTCTCTCTCTCTCTCTCTCTCTCTCTCTCTGTGTGTGTTTGTGTGCTTCCTGGCTGCTGCAACAATTAATGTTGACAAACTGAGGTTCATTGTACCTGTTAGAAGCCAAATAATTCCTGCCTCTGTAATAAACCACAGAACGGCTCAGAACCCAAAAAAGAATTTTTATGCTAAATTTCCATTTTTATTTAATAATACTTTTAGAAAAAACTTTTCACAACAGATCCAAAGTAAGTTTGGAGCCATTGAGGTCCACCTGATACCTGTTAATCCTCTCACCATCGGGTCTTTATTTAAGTACAAAGATCGTTTATGCCCTTATATGTCCTCCGGGTGTGTGTATAGCTATACGTGTCCTAAATGTAATTTAGGAACTTATATTGGATCCACCAGGAGGCTTCTGAAGGAAGTAAGCTATAGGACAATAAGCTATAGGACAGGCAGTAAAATTACAAGCCCAAAGTTTTCGAATATCAGAAATCACTCTAGAATATGTAAAACTTCAATTGAAAATAAGGATTTTTCTGTTTTAAGGGCGAGCCTCTAGCAGCCATGAATTGGCCATTTTGGAATCATTAATGATTAAACGACTCGTCCCCTTGTTAAACAGGCAAACCTCTGCCGACACACTGTACCTCTTAGTCTTTCGTTTTCTGTTTAGTTTTAACATTGCCACTGAATAGGTTGGTCCATATCTTCTTATTTTTATATATATATATATATATATATATATATATATATATATATATATATATATATATATATATATATATATATATATATATATATATATATATATATATATATATATATATATATATATATATTTTTTTTTATATTGTATATTTTTTTAGAGATTTTGTTTTGTTTTTTTACGTTGTCCTTTTAATTGTCCCTTCCATTTTAATTTTTTTATTTGTAACCCATTGTGCTTAATTTTTAAATTTAAATTTATACCCTTTTTGTAATTTATGTTATTTATTTTATACAGCCCTCGAAAATGTAATGAAGCCATTACGAAACGTCAGGAATAAATTGACCCTTTTTAACAAGTTTTTGTGTCTGCCTCCCCATTGATGTATACCTGGCTGTGGCCACTGCTGTTTGGACATATATATATATATATATATATATATATATATATATATATATATATATATATATATATATATATATATATATATATATATATATATATATTGAACTTTAAGCTGTTTAGTTTTTGTGTTCGTGGCTCTTATTAACGTAAATATTTTGTTCAGTTCTTTCCAAGTTTTCATTTATTTTCGTTTTTTCTCTCGAGCCTCGAATAGCTGGATAGAGTCTTTTTCGCTCCACCAAGGGTTTGTTAGTTTATCTGGAATACCTCGCCCATGAAGTTTCTTTTTCTTTGCATGTACAGCTCTGGATGGTTTTGAGCCTTCGTTTTCTCCCAACGAAGGTGTTTTATGGACACTGGGTGTAATTTAAACCTTTCGGTACTCGGCTCCTTAGGAAAGAACTCGACCGATAAACATCTGTGGCAGTGTATTCCTGTGGCGACCTGTCTTGTGTCTGTTGTTGTGGCGGACTTTTGAGGGCGTGTCATTGGGCGCCTTATTGCTGCTGGTGGCTCTTTGTCAAGATATCACAAGAAGCCATCCTGTCCTATGGGTGACATATCCAGAAATATGTATGTCTCCTGCGGGTGTTGATGGGGAACATCCTGCCCTCTTCAACTGCCTCTGCTGCAACGCCTCTCTATACGCTACTGCACCGCCTCTCTACCTACTGTGGCTCTGCCTACCTGCCGTGTCGAGTCTTTCAGGGGCCGTTAAGAGGCCTTTTGGTCACAAGAAGGGTAAGCGTGCCTTCCGTGAATTATCAGTTTTGTATTTATAAAAGACTGCGACCCTGTTCTCACGGTCCACATCTTTCAGCTTATTGAGACAGTCCTGTGCTTGCTACCCGACGGCTGTATTCGTCAAGATTCATCGGTGTTGGTGTCAATTAGGATCATTTAAGCAGAAGAAATAGCTTTAACCTAATTGTAAATATGTTTAATTTCGAGTTTGTAAATATTAGGATTAAGGTTCTTCTCTTCCCCTCCTGTGTCTCTTCCTGTCGTATGTGAGAGAATTACGTTGTTGTGTGACAGTTTCGTTTCTTCCTTTTCTCTAACCTGTTTCTTTATCTATCGCATGATAGATCGGTGGATTAGCGTGAATGAGGTGATTGAAATGTTAAACTGTGCATTGTAGGTGAATGAGTTTTTTTGTCCTTTATTCAGTTATTCAGGGGACCTGTTAAATGTTTAAACTGTGTAATAAATTCCTAAATATTACGTTAATGACTATCAATTATCCCTTTGAGTGCTTCCATTGAATTGTGTCACTGGTATTCCTGCTCTTAGACGAGCTTTGTCTATGTAGTATGGCATTTTGAAAGCTATATGTCATGACCTGGATTTAAAAACAAAAGAATTACTGTAACCAGTCGTTACAAATTGGCGACCTTGCCATCGATCTTCCAGTGATATAGTTCTTGGGTCACTCAGAGGTAATTTTGCATTTGGTTGGTTAGGGACAGGTCCCCCCCGGCTCTTTTTCCTCATTCCCCCAAAATGCCGTTCTTTGAGGGTAATGTGGAGGTGGCGGCCTCCAGCTTTTGGCAGACTCAGATTGGGAGAGGAAGTTAATGACTTAAAGGGATGAGTTATGGTTTCTTGCTGAATTTTGAATTTAGGGTTATCATCCGAGTTAAGAAAGGGGCAGCTACTCTGGGAAGTTGTTAGGGCTGCTAAAGTGTACAGAGAAAACCGTAAGTATGGGAGATGAGATCCAAAACGAACAAGCAGTTGATATGAGTGATGGTAAGGAGAAAGCACAGGATAATGTTCACGATTATGTTAGGAGATAGATGGAGAATTAATAGTAATGAGGTAAGTGAGTTGAGGCTAAATATTTTAAAAGAACAAACAAAGATTAAGGAATTAGAATACAAAGCATTGCAGTTGCAGGCTGAAGAGAGAGTGAAAGAAAATCATGAGTTAGATTTGCTAAGGTTGCAGTTGTCTATGAAAAATAATAATAATGTTAATGATGACAAATTTAATCTGTTGAGTGTTTGAAGTTGGTACCAATCTTTAATGAAGAGGACGTTCCCAGATTCTTCATATCCTTTGAGAAAATAAAAAAAAATTGTTGTTACTAGGGACATGTGGACCACACTGGTCAATGTAGGTTAAAAGGAAAAGCTCAGCGAGTATATAATACGCTCAGTGAGGATCTGTCGTCAGACTATGACACTGTGAAAGCTATTATTTTGAAGGCATACGACCTTTCCCGAGGCGTATCGCCAGAAATTTAGGAATTTGAAAAAACAATGAAATGACCTTCTTGTTCGCAAGAAAGAAGGAGCAATTTTTTGAGGACTGGCTTAAAAGTAGAAAATAGATAATTTTTTTTAAAGGAACTCATTTTAATTGAAGAATTCAAGAGAATGGTGTCGAGGGAATTGAAGATTCACCTCGAAGAACTAAAATTAGATTGTTTGCAGGAAGTTGCCATTGCAGCAGATGAGTACTCCCTTGCTCATAGACAGGACTGTGTAACAAGGGAAAATAATAGCAGTAAACGATTCTCACCTCGTAACAATAACTGTATCTAAACTATTCCAAAAGCCAGTCTGAGAGGAGTACTAGTAAAAACAAACCCAAGGAAAATAATAGTAATAGCAGTAGTAGTAGCAGTAGTGAATATCGTAGTTTTTGTGAACAGTAGTAGATCTGGTGGTGGTAATAGCAGTGGAATACGCCAGAGTCGAGGAGTAATGTAATGTGTTTCTGGTGCAGTCGTAAAGGTCAATTGAAGGCCAACTGTTTTGCTATGAAAAGGTTCCTGGAGAAACAAAAGAAGCTGTTTGCTTGGTTTCCGCAGAACAGGTGTCGAAGGAAGATGAAAGAAGTGACTCAGATTTAGAAATTATACATCTGATGGCGGTTTACCTTAATGACACTAAACAAATCGGTCCTAGAGTGAAAATATTTGCTTGACACTGGTGCTGCGTATTCTCTAATCTTAAGGCGGTCAGTGCCACATAACTTTTTTTCTCAAATAATGACTTTGTTGTTTTGGGAGGTTTCCTAATACTATTGTTTCTTGTCCTCTCGAAAAATTATATCTGGAAACTGATTACTTTATGGGAACAGTAAAACTGGCAGTAGTGGAAGTTTGCCAGTTCAGGTATAGATCTTGTTTTTGCAAATGATTTAGTAGTGAAAGACGAACTGAATTACTGAAGAAAAATGTAAAATTTATCTGGGATGGCAAGTGTCAGGAAGCTTTTGAAAAGTTAAAATCATACGTTGGTAAGTTTCCTCTGCTGCGATCTCAGACTTTTCTCTACCTTTTTGTTTGGCAACTGATGCCAGTGACACAGGGTTAGGTGCTGTGCTATTTCAGAAGGATCAAGACGGAACAGTTCACCCAGTCGCTTATTTTTACAAAGAAACTGTCGCCAACCGAGAGGAGATACTCTACAGTCGAGAAGGAAGCTCTGTGTTTATTAAAATCTTTGAACCATTTCAGCATTTATTTAACTAATCCATCCTTTCCCGTTGAAGTCTTTACTGATCACAATCCATTGGTTTTTATTAACAGATTCAAGAATAAAAATCATAAAATTTTGAGGTTCGAGTTTAGAGCTCCAAGAATATGATCTAATTATTAACCATATTTCTGGTAAAAATGTAACGTAGTGCCAGATGTCCTTCTCAAGGGCGTATGAAAAGGAATGAAGGAATAGACTGTAATTATTTTACTGCTTTTCTTTCAGGTATAGCCTTTGTTTTTGCTCTCTTTTGTATGTTAGTTATGTGATCATTTTTAGCCTTTAGTAAAGGTTTTGTTTTTGCTTTGCTTTAGACTTGGTTAAGTTAGGTTTTAATATCTTCCAAAAAAAAAAAAAAAATTATTATAATTTTTTTTTTTTTTTGGTGAAGCTCATGTAACTTTTATGCTGCTTAGTTTTGTGTTCGTGGCTCTTATTAACGTAAATATTTTGTTCAGTTCTTTCCAAGTTTTCATTTATTTTCGTTTTTCTCTCGAGCCTCGAATAGCTGGATAGAGTCTTTTCGCTCCCACCAAGGGTTTGTTAGTTTGTAATTGATACCTCGCCCATGAAGTTTCTTTTTCTTTGCATGTACGAGCTCTGGATGGTTTTGAGCCTTCGTTTTCTCCCAACGAAGGTGTTTATGAACACTGGGTGTGATTTAGAATTTCGGTACTCGGCTCCTTATAGGAAAGAACTCGACCGATAACGACATCTGTCAAGCAGTGTATTCCTGTGGCGACCTGTCTTGTGTCTGTTGTTGTGGCGGACTTTTTGAGGGCGTGTCATTGGGCGCACTTTATTGCTGCTGGTGGCTCTTTGTCAAGATATCACAAGAAGCCATCCTGTCCTTATGGGTGACATATCCAGAAATATGTAAAACTCCTAAAATAAAATGATGGGAACATCCTGCCCTCTGTTGTAACTGCCTCTCTGCTGCAACGCCTCTCTATACGCTAATGCACCGCCTCTCTACCTACTGTGGCTCTTGATGGTGCCGTGTCGAGTCTTTCGGGGCCGTTAAGAGGCCTTTTGGTCACGAAGAAGGGTACAATACCTTCCGTGAATTATCAGTTTTGTATTTATAAAAGATGACCCTGTTCTACGGTCCACATCTTACGCTACTATTGAGACAGTCCTGTTTTTGCTACCCGACGGCTGTATTCGTCAAGATTCAGACCTGTTGCATGTCAGTTAGATCATTTAAGAAGGAAATTTTTAACCTAATTGTAAATATGTTTAATTTCGAGTTTGTAAATATTAGGATTAAGGTTCTTCTCTTCCCCTCCTGTGTCTCTTCCTGTCGTATGTAAAAATTACGTTGTTGTGTGATAATTTCGTTTCTTCCTTTTTCTCTAACCTGTTTCTTTATCTAAATTTATGATAGATCGGTGGGTTAGCGTGAATGAGGTGATTGAAGGTAGTGACTGTGCATTGTAGGTGAATGAGTTTTTTCTGTCCCTTTATTCAGTTATTCGGGGACCTGTTAAATGTTTAAACTGTGTAATAAATTCCTAAATATTACGTTAATGACTATCAATTATCCCTTTGAGTACTTCCATTGAATTGTGTCACTGGTATTCCTGCTCTTAGAATGAGTTTGTCTATGTAGTATGGCATTTTAATAAAAGGTTTATATGTCATGACCTGGATTTAAAAAACAAAAGAATTACTGTAACAGTCAACTACAATATATATATATATATACATATATATAAATATTATATATAAGCAATATTTTATGTATATGTGTATATATATATATATATAGTAAATATATATATATATATATATATAATATAAATATCCAAATACCACGTGTTGTGTGTGTGTGTGTGTGTAACTGATAGACCTTCTCTAAATTATCATAAATTCTCTCTCTCTCTCTCTCTAACTAAAATGTTAATTCTCTCTCTGTGTGTGTGCTTTCCATTGCTGCAACAAGAAATGTTGACAAACTGAGGTTCATTGTACCTGTTAGAAGCCAAATAATTCTGCCTCTGTAATAAACCACAGAACGGCTCAGAACCCAAAAAATAATTTTTTATGCTAAATTTCCATTTTTATTTAATAATATCCTTTAGAAAAAACTTTTCACAACAGATCCAAAGTAAGTTTGGAGCCATTGAGGTCCACCTGATACCTGTTAATCCTCTCACCATCGGGTCTTTATTTAAGTACAAAGATCGTTTATGCCCTTATATGTCCTCCCGTGTGTGTATAGCTATACGTGTCCTAAATGTAAATTTAGGAACTTATATTGGATCCACCAGGAGGCTTCTGAAGGAAGCTATAGGACAATAAGCTATAGGACAGGCAGTAAAATTACAAGCCCAAAGTTTTTTATCAGAAATCACTTGAATATGTAAAACTTCAATTGAAAATAAGGATTTTTCTGTTTTAAAGTCTAGCAGCCATGAATTGGCCATTTTAAAATCATTAATGATTAAACGACTCGTCCCTTGTTAAACAGGCAAACCTCTGCCTGGCATACTGTACCTCTCTTAGTCTTTCGTTTTCTGTTTAGTTTTAACATTGCCACTGAATAGGTTGGTCCATATCTTCTTACTTTTTATATATATATATATATATATAATATTAATATATATATATATATATATATATATATATATATATATTTTTTTTTTTTTATATTGTATATTTTTAGAGAGATTTTGTTTTGTTTTTACGTTGTCCTTTTAATTGTCCCTTCCATTTTTAATTTTTTATTTGTAACCCATTGTGCTTAATTTTTTTAAATTTAAATTTATACCCTTTTTGTAATTTATGTTATTTTTTTATACAGCCCTCGAAAATGTAATGAAGCCATTAAAACGTCGGGAATAAATTGACCCTTTTAACAAGTCTTTGTGTCTGCCTCCCCATTGATGTATACCTGGCTGTGGCCACTGCTGTTTGGACATATATATATATATATATATATATATATATATATATATATATATATATATATATATATATATATATATATATATGTATATGTGTATATATATACATATATATAGTATATATTATATATATATATATATATATATATATATATATATATATATATAAATTACATATACATATATATATATGTATATATATGTGCATATATATAAATAAATATATATATATATGTATATATATGTATATGTTTATACAAAAGATATATATATATATATATATATATATATATATAATATACATATATATATATATATAATGTATGTATATATATATATGTATATATATGACCGATATATGTATATATATATATATATATATGTATATATATATATATATATATATAATATATATAATGTATGTATATTTGTATATATGTATGTATATATATAAAATGTATGTATATATACATACATGTATATATATATATATATATATATGTATATATATGTATGTCGATATATGTATATATATGTATGCATATATATATGTATATATATATATGTATGCATATATATATGTAACTCCCTATATGTATATATATAATATAAATATATATATATGTATATATATGTATGCATATATATATGTATATATATGTATGTATATACTGTATATATATAATATATAATATATATATATATATGTATATATACATATATATGTATGTATGTATGTATGTATATATGTATATATATGTATATATATATATACACAGAAGGAGAACTTCATGGCAAAATATACACATCCTCAGCTAGGAAGAAGGAAACTGAAGACCTCCATTCTTACAAATTTTTTGCCGACGTTTCATGACATGTCACATTTTCAAGGCTAAAAACAGAAAATAATTTTTTTACCACAGATAGAATCATGAATTAAAAGAATTAAAAAAAATTAAAATATATAAAATTCACAAAAATGGCAATGCAGCTTTAAAGTTAGGTACATAAATAAACATAAAAAAGGATCACAAAAGATATAGGTCAAGGGAACTAAGACACAGACTCACCAAGTGAAATGAAAGAATAATACTGACAGAATACAGAACAAATAACTGAGTAGACGACAACTGAGTATTTAACGAGGGAACAGTAATTCTCTTTATGATAATAGACTCTAGAGATAATTAAGTCGTGATGGTTGGAGACCCGCCCCACTATCGTAAAATCTTCATCTCTGATGTTTGCTTTGACCGTGAGCAGCATGGTTTCTGATGTTAGAGGCCTCTCGATTTGATAGCTTGCATCCTGTACGGTAGCACAAACCTCTATGACAGTCAATTCGTACCCTCAACAGCCTCCTCGTGCATCCACGTATGTTCCGCGATTACATCGCGGACAAGTATGACTATATACAATATTGGATGAGAGGAGGGGGCTGAGACGATCCTGACTGTAAAAAAATGAACCAACGGTTAGAAGATTCTTCAATTAATTTGACATTTAAAACAGAAACTCTCTCTGAATTAGGGAAATGCACTTGTTACGGAAGTGGTCGTCATGTAGGAAGGGAAAGCTCGCATAAAATTTCATTTTTGGGGCAGTCAGCACTGGCAAGGATACTCTCTTACTCCACATTTCTCTAAGTTGTTTGTAAAAAATGTTAATAGGGTAATAATTTTGTTTAAAATAACTGGTTAAAAAAAGTATTTCTTTGTGAAATAAGGGCCAATATCTTCATGTGCTTCCTGGAGGAGAGCCTCATGAAACAAATTAAACAAACATTCCAGGAAGTAAAAGAATAATGGTTCAGCAATATCCTGAGACGAAGACCATTTTCAAACCAGGTATGGTCAGTCTTGCAGCCATAAACCAATTCCGCAAGAAAGCTGACTCCCACAATGCACCATTTGTGATGGGATGAGGTTCGTACGTTCATAGAAAATTCTCCTATATCTGACAAATCTATTTTGGTTGTCTCTCCCATAGTGTCAATAGTTTTTGCTTCCATTGATTCCAAAGTCTCCCTCTATGCAGTTCTTGTATTGCTTCTCATTTATTCATTTTGTCTGTTTTTCCAGTCATTTGTTTTTACTGCCAAAGTTAATTTCTCCAAACAGATTTTTGGACATTTTCTCTTTCCGTGCTTTATCATATTTTCTCTCGTACGTCTCTCCTTATCATGCATCAGATGATGAATTCGACCTTATATTTCATCCCGAAACTCCTTCATATTCTGCCAACCATTTATCAATTCATTTCCATCTGCAGAAACCATTTCTTTTCTTCTTGCGATTCTCTTATTGGATTCCTGCTCTCATAATTATTCTTCTCGTTCCTTCGAGTCATTCTCTTCGCCACTCCTACACTTTTCCCTCTTCTTTATTATCTACTCCATTTCTTCCGAGTTCGGGTATATTTCTTTTATATATTTGATCCTTCTCGTATTTTCATTCCCCCGCCTCTCGACATTCGAGAAACTTCACACTTATTTTCTCTGTCCCCTTTCCTTAAATATCTGATCTCTTTCCACTGTTTGTTTCTTTTTATTCTCTCTTCCCCTACACATTCATGTCATCGCTTTTCTCGCGTTTCTGTTTCTTAGATTCGCTAAAACTTTCTTCTTCTTCTCGATTTCTCGTGCAAGTTTTTCATTTTATCATTAGGTCTAATTTAAGTTTGCTGATTGATCTCAAACATTGCTCGTTCCAACACCAACTTCTGTTATAAAATCTATTAGAGCAAAGATTATATTCTCTGTCTTGACAGTGTTGTAAATTTGTTTTCTGTTTACTTTTATAAATAAATAAATAAATAAATAAATAAATAAATATCTTTTATCCTGTGAAACCTATTAGAATATTAACTATACTCTCTGTCTTGATAATGATCTATTTTTGCTGTCTAATTACTTTTACAATAAATAAAAGCATATTTAATTTGGTGTAAAACCGCCAAAATGCCAAAGTAAATTCCAGGAAGGCAGGAAAGAATATTAATTACATTCTCTGTCATGCCAATGTTGTAGTTTTGCTTTCTAATTTTATACTTTTATAATAACTTAATAGATACTTAAATTGGCGAGAAACCACAAAGCGCCAAAGTAAATTCCAGGAAGGCAGGAAAGAAAGAAAGAAGAAGGTGGTAAGACGCAGACCACTAGACGCCCTCCGCAGGATCCTCAATAAAAGCAATGAGGAGGAACTTTGATGTCTGATGGCAGAAGAAGATCTGAGCCATCAATCAAAGCATTAACTTGTTTATGAGTTTCTGATGCGCCATTCCACGACACTCAGGAGGAGCGGAGTCAAGTCCTGTGATGCCCAGGAATTCTGGGCCAAGAAACTGCGCCTTTTCTCCCCTTAGTGGAGACGCCTCTGGGAAATTCTTTCCTTCTCCTTTTGGGAGGACGAGGGCGCTAGACTTATGCCCTTTCTCGAAGGGACGAAACCTAAAGCAGGGCTTTAATTACCAAGGACGTTATTAGCATATTTCAATTCTAATATCTACTGAGTACAACATCGGGTTTTATTCTGAACGAGCTGGAAAATTTGACTGTCCATTCCAGGAGTGAAATCTGGATTGCATCGTTTAGCGAATAAATTATCAAACCCCACCATAAACTAACATATACAGACTTACATGTTGCCCAAAACACAAAAAAAAACATAATATATATATATATATATATATATATATATATATATATATATATATATATGTGTGTGTGTGTGTGTGTGTGTGTATGTGTAATATATATATATATATATATATATATATATATATATATATATATATATATATATATATATATACATGTGAGTGTGTATGTTACAGACAGTTTAAATACGAGTACGAAAAGGAGGTGATGCGTGTTCCTATTTTATTTCCAGCCGAAGTTTGAAATCGTGGCTTCATCATCAGAGCTAAAATATAAAAGTTATAGCAATCGAAATCAACACCTACGACTCATTAAAAATCACCAATATTAAAAATATAGATATCAAAAACAAAAGAGAGTTAGAACTAACCTAAAGCCTGAAATATGGTAACCGAGTGACACGAAGGCCACCAAACGGACGAACGAGCACCAAAAGCTATGAACAGAGGCGCAGAAGAAGACTGACTGTTCAGTGATGGAGGCAGCAGTTTGATGGTTAAAGACTCGATATGGAGAGAGGTTTCATCAGCTTGTTGCTCTGCCATTTCAAAAGATTTACTTCCACTGGTTAGGAAACATTCATACTGTCGAGTTTGTCCCCTTGTATTGGGAAACTCCTCCTCACTCGAAACACAGCCTGTTCTATGACTGACACCACAATGGGAGTCTAATTGCACTTTTAGCTTTCTTTTGATTACATCTCGGGTCCTTATATACTTTTCAATCACCGGAGAACGCGGAAGTTTGTGTGGACACAAGAGTCTTTAGATTTAAAAGGCGATTTTCCATTTGCTCTTGGAAATGCTTTGAAATGTTGGCTGGAAATAAACATGAAACATGCAGCAACTCCTTTTGTCCTCCTATTTATACTATGTATCCGACTTTCTAGAAGTCAACACTATCCTGATTACGTATGTATACACACACAATCACACATATACCACAATATATATATATATATATATATATATATATATATATATATATATATATATATATATATATATATATATATATATATATATATATATATATATATATATATATATATATATATATAACATATACATACACTTTTAATCAAGTGACAAAAGAATTTGTCTTTCAATCACAAAACAAACAAAAAATGATCAGAAACTGCAAGACCTCTATAAAATTTTAGAAGACAAAATGTATTTGAGGTTGCAGATTCTGAATGAATCTGTAAAATGAATGAAAGTCGTTTCCATCAGTTGTGGTACATAACTGGTGGTTCCTTGGTTGCACCTGCCAGCTTGAATTCCCTTTATGAGTTCCCCTGAGGAACCTTAGTTGGTCTAAAAACATTTCCCTCAACATCTCGTCTTCATTCCTTGCAATTATGACACGCAAATTGACATAAAACTTTATCCTCAGGATTTCTGTTCAATTATAAATCATGAATCGGTTGTCTGCAGAATCAAAAGGCTTTAGAACCAAAGAGAAACATCAAGTACAAAGTGAATCGTTACAACTGCTCCATCTTCACGACTGTGAGGAATTCCTCATTAATCCTCACTGCAGAAAAATGACGATGCAGAGCAGCACATTATGAAGAATCAACTATTCATGATGGGGGCGAATCAGCAGGAAATTCTTGCAATGAAGCAAAGGCTGTGAGGGAAGGAAGCAGCTCCCTTAACTAGCTGGCGCCTTGGGTCGTCTCAGCAAGTTGGGGAAATGGCATTTCTGATTGTGTATATATTTAGATAAATAAATATAGATATATATGCACATGCATACACGTGCACACATATGTACGAGTATATATATGTTGTGTGCTTCCTGTTCACTTTGTTTTGTTTTTACTAATTTGATTTTTGTCTCCTGACAAATTATGACAATACTAAAGCATTTCTGAGTAATAATAATAATAATAATAATAATAATAATAATATAATAATAATAATAATAATTAATTGGTATAGCTTAATAAATTTTTCATTAACTACATAATATAAATCACTAGTAGTGTTAATGGCTATATAATGGCTTTCCAGGTGGTTGAACATTTGAGCTGTAACACTGAGGTCATATCTGGCCTCAAGGATCAAGAACCACTCGGATATAAGGAAGGATCACGGAAGCAGTCAGTCACTTGTCCAGATGATATTGCATTTACCAGTACAACGTTGCATGGTAGACTAGTTCTGGGCAAGATATCTGTTTATCTATTTATATGTCTATCTAAATATTTACACACATACATATACAAACCATACATACACATACACACATACACACACACACACATATACATATATATATATATATATATATATATATATATATATATATATATATATATATATATATATATATATATATATATATATATATATATATATATATATATATATATATATAACTAGTTCTGGGCAAGATATCTGTTTATCTATTTATATGTCTATCTAAATATTTACACACACACATACATATACATACATACACATATACACACACATATATATATATATATATATATATATATATATATATATATATATATATATATACATATATATATATATATATATATATATATATATATATATATATATATATATATATACATATATATATATATAATGTGGCATAAGTAACGCCCTTTGTTTAAGTGGAACAAAATTAAAGCCTTTTAACTGATTATCCTTTAATTTTTCTTGAACATGACTGTATTAATGTTAATAAATTAATATAATATATTAACAAAATTAATATAATGTTATTCGGTTTAATAATTATATAAGTAACGCCCTTTTAATTTTATATCATAATGCGTATTTTCTTTATTATTTTCTTTAATTTGCTAAATCTTTATTTTTCAGATATTTTATACAACCATGAGGTTTAACAAAGGAACAGAGAGTAAAAGCAATTCAATTGTATCAAAACAATAAAAATGGTAATGAAACCGCAAGATTGTTATCAGCTGAATTTAACATCCCAAGGGCATAAAGCCGAAATATCATTTGTATTGAACATTATTAAAACCGAATAAGCATTATATTAATTTTGTTAATATATTAATCTATTGACCTGTGGCAATACATTCATGTTCGAAAAAATAAAGGATAATCAAAAAGGCTTCAATTTTGTTCCACTTAAACAAAGGGCGTTACTTATGCCGCACCCTTTATATTAAACGTATGGTATTTACGATGTTATGCGGCAAAAAACTATAGAGAACATCTCAAACCTTAGAACTGGATTACAGAATTTGGACCAAAGGTCAAGCGCTGGGACCTATGAGGTCATACAGCACTGAAAGGGAAATTGAGAGGAAAAATGTTTGAGAGGTGTAACAGGAGGAAAACCTTTTCCAGCTGCATTATGTAACAATAGTTAGGAGAGGGTGGAACGTAAGATGGAAGAAAGAGGATATGAACGGAGGTGCAGTAAAAAGGAATGAAATGGGCTGCAGCTATATATTATAATATATATGCAAAGAAGTTAAGTATACCTTAGTTTAACCAGACCACTGAGCTGATTAACAGCTCTCCTAGAGAGGGCTGGCCTAAGGATTAGACTTATTTTTATGTACTAAGAACCAATTGGTTACCTAACGACGGAACCTGCAGACTTATTGTGGAATCGAACCACATTATAGCCAGAAATGAATTTTTATCACCAGAAATAAATTCCTCTAATTCCTCATTAGCCGGCCGGAGAATCGAACAGGCCTAACGAGTGCTAACCGACAACTCTACCGACTCGCCTAACGAGAAACTACGCTTGCAAAATCACCAAAGTAATGCCTAAGTGCACTGCGAGAGGTGCACTGATGACATTAAAAAACGGAGAGAAGCAGACCTTGGTAGTGAGGTGTAATTTTCCTTAACAAAACAATTCGCTGCTGTCTAGAATAGGCCTAAAACCGCCTATTTCAGTTATGTTTTAATACCTCTTGAACGATAGGCCTACTATGTAATAATATTAATTTCTTCTTGCTGAACTGGAGGAAATTTTTTTTTCATTATCCTAAGAGGCAGTTGGTAAATAAAAGCATCACTGATATAAACTGAAGTCGCTTTATAAAATAAGAAAAATGTCTGTGGCATCAAGTTTCTGTAAATATCTCCTGAAGTTTCTCCCACTTTTTAACGATCCGTCACGCATGTACTGTACCTTCGATAATAATTCAATGGAAATATATGCTTAAAAGTTTAGAATCCGTTTTCAAGTTACTGATACATTTTTCTCCGAATATTACCGAGCTTTTAGTAAGAAAATGATAGAACACATTACACGATAATATTACCCATAATTCTAATACCACTGCACCAAAATATCGTGGTGAATACGATAACTTTCCACGAGCCATACAACAGTTAGGGGAGGTAGGTAAGGCATGGCAACACTGCTCAGAGACTGTAATAACAGCTCCTGCAGTCTCAGTAGTTTGGCGTTTTGGTGTGATCGCGTGCTAAGACGGGACCGTTAAACGTGTTCATTTAAATTTCATTCCTCTGTTCCTGTGCTTTCTAAATATTTGAACTGGCCCTTGGAGGTAGCGTTAAAAACAGAATTCATTTACGAATCAAAATCCCGGTGGCGTCAGGCAAGGGGACACGATGCCACATCGCAGCAGAAAGTAAGTTCTGTCGTTTCGCATTTTCAAATGACGTTTCTGAATTAGACGAGACTCGGGAGGAGGTTAAGTTGAACATAAAATACAAGACGGAATAACATAAGGTGTGTTCACCGAGGGATCCGATCGCTAATTTCCCTCTCTCTGTGACGTCACAGGAGCACATCGACTGGGCGATGCACTTGTCACTCAATCTTGGTTTTGACAGTCATTAGTTGCATTGTTGCAGTTCACGATTATGGGTGTGTGTTCCATATTTGGGTGCACTAATAGTTCCAGACAGAAAGGGATTTGTTTTCACAGGTTCTCTAAAGACCCCGAGGTGTCCAAAGTATGGATGAATGCATGTCAAAGAAGTGATAGCATTAATGTTAAGGAGGCCAGGATTTGTTCTGTCCATTTCCGGACAGAAGATTACGAAAGAAATCTTCAACATGAACTGCTACCACAACTTTACCAAAGGAGTTATCACAGGTTAAAGAAAACCGCAGTTCCCTCTTTAAATTTACCTCTTAAGGGCGTAAAGTTGGGTATGGTTTAACAATTTGTTTGCAATCTCATTAGTGCAATTTTTAGTGACATATCTTCGGTTGATAAGTAGCCTGGACTAAATTCTTGAAGTGCAAAATTAGAATAGGCCTAGCCTATGCAATGAATGAAGAAATTATCGGATTAAGGTTATCCAAATTTTTTTTTCTTTCATACTTTCTTTTTTTTCTTCGTTTTTTCTTCGTTTTAACGTGCTTTTTTCCCCATTTTTATATAGGGTAAGCACAATGCCTTCTTTTGAAGGACTTTGATTTAGCGAAGGGGTAGGCCGTAACCTTGATCGGCTGCCCTGCCTGATTTTATGAATGTAAAGTTGTTCGAACAGGTGATTAGGCCTATGCGTAGTGACCTACTTCTGAGTAGTCTTCCTGTGCAGACAGTAATTAGGCCTAGATCTTTTATTTCTGAAGAACCCCACTAAGGGATATCGTGGGGTCACAGCGTTGAATCTGGTAATAAAAGCATAGACCTATTGATGAGTCACGTAATGTATGGAGAATTAAGTGGCTTTCATTAGCCTAATCATCCAACAGCTTTTTTATCTATCTATGAATATAATGAAATCAAAATATATATATATATATATATATATATATATATATATATATATATATATATATATAAAAATGGTAAAATAGGGTAAGAGGGGGTTTCTTGTCTCACCTGGAATCCTGATTGTGTGTGCGTAAAGAACTTCTTGTATATTCTTTCAATTATTACAGTAAATAATGAAGGCCTAAACAACGACTGTATCTCCAGAGTGAGGAGGAAAGCGTTGTTTAGGCCCAGTCCTCAATTTTTCAATAATTTAAAGGAAATGGAACAACTCTTTAAATCTTTTCATGGGAAAAGTTGAAACCAGGTGTTGATGGGATTACAGAAATTAGTTGTAATATTTTAGGAATTAAACATTGATGTTCCAGAGGAAGTAATGAAGTTCTTTATTAGGTGCAAGAATACATTTTTTTGGTGAAGATATTAAATGCTGAAAGGAAGTCAGAATTTCTTTAAAAAGGTGTAAACAAAATGAAAAAACTTCTTCAGTATTTTGTTGTAAATAAAAGAACACTACCCTAATTCAATAAAAGTCTGGAAAGGTTTTTTTTTTTGTTCATATTCATTCACCCTTGTTACTTTCGTTATTTGTATTTCAACAAGAACATTCTGTATGGTAAGAGTCTTAGATATCTTAATAAAATGTGTTTTAAGTGATATATATATATTTTCAGAAGAGAGAGAGAGAGTTAGTTGATAGTTATAAATGATTTGTTTAACCAGACCTCTGAAACTTTTAATATTCTCTGGCTAGAAGAGTCTTAACCGTATATATATATATATATATATAAATATATATTTATAAAGATAGAGATGCCTATCTGAAGACCTTGGTAGAGAGAATATTTTTCCTGTGGGATTGTGAACACTAGCATAGCAACAAATTACTGTCAAAACATAATCATTAAGTCACTGCCCAGTCGACGCGCACCTGTGACGTCATAGCGCGGGAACCGAGCGACCGACGACCTCACCTTATGTTATTCCGTCTTGATAAAATAGTTCGAAATGTTTAAAATAAATATAGACGCATTTCTTATATAACAACAGACGATAAACAACAAATAGAGTTTAATGAATCTAAGGTAAAAAATTTTCCCTTGAACCATAAATATTAAGTTGAAATAAAACTCTTAGACAGGTCTATTCAATGGTGTTCCTGAGGGGGCGGCTTTTGAAATCATCCCCGGGCCCCAAATTTGTTGGAGGCCCCAAAATGCAAAACCATTGCTGGTATTGACAGGACAATAAATAGTGGCCCCAAAATGGTCAAGAGCCCCATTTATATTTGGACCCACCAAGTTTGGGGGCCCATAAAGGGTCCCAATTTCCAATTTTGTGAACAAAAAAAAATAAAAAATGCTGATTAAGAAATAGGGCTCTCCAGGGCCCCTCTCCCAATCGTAGATCCCAATACTAAACCTTCTCAAATCACGGATCGGATTGAGGGGGTAAGGAGCCATACAAGATCTAAGGCAAGCAGTATTACTGCATAGGGGTCCCAATTCCTCTGAGCAGCCGTCATAATGGCCCCATTTGCCCAGATAATACACATTCAAATGATTCAATGAATCTGGCCTTCTGCTTAACCCTTTTAAATTTCATTTCCTCTGTTCTACCTCCATTTACTCTGGTGCTGCCTTCATAAGCACTTATATACTTTCATACTGTTCTTTAAGTGCACAGATATTTAAAGTGTCCTTCATAAGCGTTGTTCTAAGAATTCATTTACTATTCA
>NC_089755.1:8357547-8410047 GCF_040412425.1 Macrobrachium rosenbergii
AGTGAAATAGCATTCCTGGGAAACATCTGCTTTCCTTTGCAGCCTCATAATTCCATTTCCTCTCCTTCCCTCCACAGGACCTGACGCATTTTCACTCTTCATCTGGAAGTTTTTGATATTTTTATCTCCCCTTATTTCCAGGGCTTCCCCTAACGTGTGTGTCTTCCATTAAAGGAAAGGATATTCCCAGTTAGGTGCCACTTGTTAAGGAAAAGTAAATTTTGCCCCGAGGGTTTTTGGCCTCCTTTGTTTTGGGTAACTGTTTTTGGGGGAACACTGGGTGAAGTTCTGTTTCTTCTGCTGTCAGGGATTTTCATTCACTCGAGTTGATTAGAAGAAAAGAGTTCCTTGTATTTTATTAATAATATTCAGTGGTGATGTGGATGGGTGTTTGAAGTCTTTTTTGGATAAAATTGTTTTGTATCAACTCCTGAAACTGCCTGGAGTAAAAATGAGAGATATATATAAAGTACTAAAGGAAACGGTCGCTTTTGTTGAAAAAACTGTTGACACTCAATTTAGTATTGACTGATGGGTCTTCTCCACCACCCCTCTCCTTGTTAACAATTTGTTCCCTCGTTCATTACTAATATTGACGAAGGACCCTCTGTTCCAGTGACATGGCATTCAAAAGCCCTTATGTGACGGATGAAGATAAATGGATACAGTCATTCTATTTCTGACATTCCACTGGCTATTATTCCTAGAGAGGTTTCAGATATATATAGTTGAGCTAAATCTGTAAGTGTTGTATAGACGCCCCAGCCATTGTGATATATCTGTATGTTCCTTTAACGCTTAAAATAACTGTTTGTGTATAGACTCGAGCCAAAATGGAAATAACAGTACGAGATTGGGTATATAAAACAAAAGTTATATGAACCCATATTACTGACCAGTCGTGGTTTAATGATACACAGAGACAGAATTATATAAAAAATAAAATAGGCAATTTTAAAACATGGACAAAACACAAATAAATATATATATATATATATATATATATATATATATATATATATATATATATATATATATATATATATATATATATATATATATATATATTCATAGGAAGGATCTCACAGAAGGAGTTGGCCAGACGGGATGCAAGAATAGTTTCAACATTTCCCTAATCATCAAAACCAACGTGAGAAGAAATGGGAAGGATTTTGTGCAAATTATCGCCTGCTGTCGATCAGATGTCGATTGGGGAAGTTATCGTGACTGCTGGAAGAAGCAGCCAATTTCATCCTTGGCTCCAGATTATTCGTTTTTCCTTTTTATATGCAATTGCAGGTCGTAATTGAGGTTAATCTTTTATCATGTGAAACACATCTCTCTCTCTCTCTCTCTCTCTCTCTCTCTCTCTCTCTCTCTCTCTCTCTCTCTCTCTCTCTCTCTCTCTCTCTCTCTCTCTCACAATAAGTGTCATTAAGTGTCATTATGTAACAGTAAGAAGACCCATGTTGTCACACCGAAAAGAAATGTGTTGTCAGTGAATGAAATGTCATGTTGTCACACTAATAAGGCCTATGTTGTCACACCAAAAAGTAATGTCAGCCTATACAATGTCATGTCACATTAAGAGGGCCCATGTTGTCACACCAAAAAGTAATATGTTGTCAGCCTATGAAGTGTCATGTTTTCACACTAAGAAGGCCTATGTTGTTGCACCAAAAAGTAATATGTTGTCAGTGAATGAAATGTAATGTTGCCATACTAAGAAGGCCCATGTTGTCACACCAAAAGTAATGTTGTTAGCCCATGTAGTGTCATGTTGTCACACTACAAAGGCCCATGTTGTCACAAAGGCCCATGTTGTCACACCAAGAGTGATATGTTGTCAGCCAATGACATGTCAAGGCCCATGTTGTTACAAGGAAGTTAGCCAATGTTGTCACACCTAAAAAAAAGTAATATGTTGTCACCCTAAGACGTTTCATGTTGTCATACCACACTGTGCAGGCCCATGTTGTCACACCAAAAGTAATGTTGTCAATCTATGATATTTCATGTTTGTCACACTAAGGTCAGGCCTACGTCATGATGCCACACTGAAATGTTGTCACACCAAAAAGTAATGTTGTCAGCCTATGTCGAAAGGTCATGTTGTCACACTAAGAAGGCCTATGTTGTCAGCACCAAAACCCATGAAGTTTGTATTGTTGTCACACTATAAATGCCAATGTTTTCAGACCAAAAAGTATCAAGTTGTTAGTCAGCCTATGAAGTGTCATGTTGTCACACTTTGAAGGCCCATGTTGTCACACCAAAAAGTAATATGTTGTCACCCTCACACTATACAACGTCCATGTTTTCACACTGAAAGAATGGCCCTGTGAAGTGTCATGTCACACTTTGAAGGCCCATGTCACACCAAAAAGTAATATGTTGTCAGTGAATGAAATGTCATGTCACACTAATAAGGCCTATGTTGTCACACCAAAAAGTAATGTCAGCCTATACAATGTCATGTTGTCACACTAAGAGGGCCCATGTTGTCACACAAAAAAGTAATATGTTGTCAGCCTATGAAGTGTCATGTTTTCACACTAAGAAGGCCTATGTTGTTGCACCAAAAAGTAATATGTTGTCAGTGAATAAAATGTAATGTTGCCATACTAAGAAGGCCCATGTTGTCACACCAAAAAGTAATTTTGTTAGCCTGTGTAGTGTCATGTTGTCACACTAAGAAGGCCCATGTTTTAACACCAAAAAGTGCTATGGTGTCAGCCTATGAAAGGTCATGTTGTCACACTAAGAAGCCTCATGTTGTAACATAAAAAGTAATATGTTGTCAGACTATGAAATGTGATGTCACACTAAGAAGCCCCATGTTGTCACACCAAGAAGCCTCATGTTGTCACACCAAGAAGCCTCATGTTGTCAGACCAAGAAGTTCTGTGCATAACTTTTTCCTTTCACTTGCAAAGAGGGTGCTGTCAGTGAATACCATTTGCCCTGATGCTTATGAAGACATTTGTGGGAGGATGTGATTCAGAATACTACAGGATTCTGGATGGATGTTTCAAAAGATCCTTTGATATTGCAATTGCTGAGGTACTAATTGTTCTTAACTTATGAATAAACGATATAAAAATATGGTCAAATTTTACCCTATACCTTTTTGTCATTTTGAACTGGAAAATTTCATTATCATCCCATGTTTTAATGTGTGCTGGCAACGTGTACGACGTTCGCTTAGTTCGTAAATGACATAACCTAACCTAACCTAACGTAACATAACATAACATAGGGTACCCCGTCCTTACCTTAGTGAATGTTAGTCTGAAAACATTCCATAAACCTTTATCTGAATGAGAACTGTCAGTGGGAATAATGTCCTTTTATTTCAGCCTTTTTTTCCCCACACAAAAACCCCCCTTTCCCACTGTGGTCCCAAGGATTGTGGGATATGATGGTGGGTCTGCCATCTCTTCAAAAGGACTCATTTGCAAACGAATATAATTTCAAAAATGTTAAAAATACAACTCAAATTACAGGACAATATATTTTCAATCCAAACTGCAATAATGGTTTAAAGTGAAATATTACCGAAAAATAATTTATACGATCAATTCGGCTGGATATTTTTATTAAGATATCTCTCTCTCTCTCTCTCTCTCTCTCTCTCTCTCTCTCTCTCTCTCTCTCTCTCTCTCTCTCTCTCTCTCTCTCTCTTCTAATCATAACTAGCATGTGAGAAAAATTGCACTTCCAAAATGACATCCCTAAAACAGAAAAATTACATAATATCGAAAATACATTTTCAACCGTTATTTTGTTATTTTTTCTGTATCTTTTAGAGAGAGAGAGAGAGAGAGAGAGAGAGAGAGAGAGAGAGAGAGAGAGAGAGAGAGAGAGAGAGAGTTTAGAGTTTGGTGGCATTCAGTTAACCTGACATATATCAAAATTTCAAGCCACTTACTGAAAAAGAAGCCATTTCTTATGATTGACATGAATAAATAACACGAATAAAAGATTTTTATCACATTCCCCTTACCTTCTGATACTGTAGACTTCCCATTCCCTTCTTCACGTCTTCAGTGCCCTTGGGAACGCCATCATCTGAGTACCTGAGATGCCCCTTGGGGGGCAGCCTGCCCCTCAGCTGCTTAATGGCTGCTGTAAACTCAGGTACGGCTGTGGTATCCAGAATTGGCGAAGTCCCATTGAGTTTTTATGGTTAATATCCAAAAGGTGTATTAAATGAATGAGCTGGTTCTTCTTGATGTTTCTGTCTGACAAGACACCTTCACCAAAGCCATAGTACCACAGGCTAGCCCATACCATCACCTAATCAGGTTGCTTTGAGGTATAAATCAACAGTGTACCTGGGGGCATGGGTATCGACACCTTACTGTATACGTGACCGGGATCAGTTCCCAGTACTGTCAAGGTCGCCTCGTCTCCCCAAAGGACTCTCCTTCAGTCCTACGCTTCTCTTTGATCGTAGGATATTGAAGGCTTTCTCCTAAGGATTCTCTTTCAGTCCTACGCTTTCTTCTTTGAGCGTAGGACATTGCATGTTTTCTCCAAAGGACACTCCTTCAGTCCTACGCTTCCTTCGTTGATCGTAGGACATTGAAGGCTTTCGACGGTCACGAAAACTCTTGAAACCCAAACAATCAAACCCATTCCCTCAGAGGTTGGGTTCTGTCTCTTCATTTCTGGTTCAGGAGGCCTTGGATTTGCAGATTTGCAGTCACTTGTCTTGCAGTAAGCTTTTGGTTTTATACGTTATCTGTCTGCGTCTTCCTGGTCCCTGGTGCAAGGGACATAAAGCTTGCCCCTTTCCTTACCTGGGCAGTGAAGCGGAACACTGTCGCCCACAAACACCGATGATTTTCCCAATTTCTCTAACTTTCTGCTCAGTCTTGGCAAGATTGATGACTGAGCCCACACCGACACAACTCGTACTACTTCTGGTAAGGTCTCATCGAGAGAGAGAGAGAGAGAGAGAGAGAGAGAGAGAGAGAGAGAGAGAGGCTCCCGAAATGTGTGCAGTTGAAGGGAAGAACACGAAAGGTGATTCGTTTCGGCAACACTCCACTCAGACCCACTCCGGACACAAGCTCACGAGGCACTGAAAGGGGAGGAGCGGGGGGTGCCCTGAAGAGAAAGACTCATTCTGAGGGGTGGCAAAAATTTGGCAAGATATAAAGGCACTTGTATAATGTGCCTTTAATTTAATTAAAATATTGCATAACAATAATAGAAAATTGGTTGAATAATCACCCAACAGCAGCATGATTGTATAAAACGTTATGAAGCATTTTTACTAGTTTTATTTCCAAATTCCGTAATATTTTAGACGCGATCGATTTGACATAAATATTTCCTTTGTCGTTTAATAAGTCCTTTTGAGCTGATTCCAGATTATGCCATTTCAGTATTGCTGCAATATCCGATCATATCCATTGACATTTTCCAGATCGCTTTGGACCGTTCTCTTGTTTCAGCTCTGCCCCTCCTCTGTCATCTCTGATCTTTTGTCTATAAATATGATTTTCCATACAATGTGTGATAATTTATTAAGTAAACACGTAGTTTTGACAGTACACTTTCATATAAACTACAGAAAACATTTTGATATGACTGAAACTTCAACGTTCCAGCTCAAGTACGATATATTTAATTAATAAGTTTCAGAATTTGTTTTAAAACCCTGCTACGAATATTTAATATAAACGTCGCTCAAAAATTTAAACCTTCAATCTCAGTACTAGTGCTTAATAGTTTTCAAACTCACAGCTTCCGAGGAAGACCGACTGATTCATTTGTACGAGTAACTGGCGGTGCAATGCCCGTGTTCGTCCACAATAAAAACTGACTCCAGTTAAAAATCAGTTACAGGTGTCATCTTAAAATGAATTAATTTATGAACATTATACATAAATACACTATATATTATATAATCATACAATTGTTGATGTAATCCAATTGATTAATTATTTTACACAACCACAAAACAAGACAAATGACTGAAATTTGCACTACATTTCTTTCTGGAAATATGGAAATAACTGGTATTAAACTGAAGTCTCTCTCTCTCTCTCTCTCTCTCTCTCTCTCTCTCTCTCTCTAGTCTGACAGAAAGCTCTAGCTTCTCAACAATGAGTGTATATAAAATAGATGATATTGAATATATAGATTACCTATACGCTATGTCCTTATAGAAGGTATATATTATTATTATTATTATTATTATTATAATAAATATTACCGGTGCTGTTATTATTCCTGTAAAGCATAATAAATTACATAATAATAATATATAAATTGCAGGTTCTGATATAATTATTAAAATATTCCATTTTGATCGTAAAACCAGGGCCGTTTAATATGGTTAATAAGTCCTATAATATTAATAATATATATATTATAAATTATAGAAATCATTCTTCTTAGTTCCCAAAATTACTCTTGTGATGTCTAACGTTGATAATCTGTTAATATAAATCCCTCAGTCCTACGCTTTATTTGAAATAGGAAGGTGTCTCTGAGAGATATTTCCTTGTCCTACTTTTTTTTGAACATTAGTATAAAAAAGTAGGTTTTCTCTCTTTAATTGATAATTGTCATTTTCACATAAAAATAGTAGTACAAGCTTCCTTTTTTAAATTAATTTTTTTCTAATTAAGTCCCAAATTCACGTCATTTTGATAATAACCATTGTAATTTATCAATATATAATTATATTAAAAACAGGTTCTGCTTTAATCTGGTGAGCATTCTAAATAATTTTTTTTTATAAGTATTAGTCATTTGTTTGTAATAAGAAAAAAGTTTGCTTCCTAAAATGGTTTTTTGCAGGGTTTTGTGATTTTAAACTTAATCTTCAGTCCTATCTCTCTCTTTCTTTGATCTTACTCATGGTTGAAGGTTTTCTCCATAGGATTCTCAAAAATTTTTAGTGACTAATGTTTTAATATTTAAATTTTTGATCTTTCAGGACAAGAGTAATCCTACGAATATTTTGTGATTATTTTTTGCAGGTTTATCCAAATAATAATTCATATATTATATATATCTCTAATAATTAAATTTGAAACAGGGGCACATTAATATATTTCAACGTTTAAATAAGTTTTACGCTTCTTTAATGATATATATTGTATTTTTCTCCTTCAATTCTCCTTCAGTCCTAATTCTTGTGATCAAGGGACATTGTAGGTTTTGCTATATTCTCCTTTAGTCCTATATATTATCTTTGATCGTAGGATTTTGCAGGTTTTTTCTATCCTGAAAAAGTTCAGTCCTATGTTTATTTCTTGATTTTACATTGCAGGTTTTAGATATTAATAGTATTAATATTATAATATATCGTATATAAGGTATATACCCTATCATATAGTATATATTTCATTTTATATCATATATTGAATTTCGAATAATAATTAATAAAAAAGAATGCCAAACATTGCGTTTCTTATATGGATAATTTTTAATAATAGCTAATAATAATAATAATTTTTAGAACATCAATCCTCACCTAACCTCGGAGCAAGAAAACATATTCCTGTGGGTAGCATGTCCTACTGTGCATTTCTAGGGCTGTGTCTAGTCTTTCGTCGATAAAATCTTACAAAGCATTATATGGATCGTATTTTGGAAATAGCTATTTGAAGCCACAGCCTAATTGGCAAAAATATGGTGAATGTCCAATGTTGATAATTAAGGCATTACAGGGTAAATCAAGGAAATTTAAAGGGAAACTTAGCTAAATATAGCAGGCTCGTAGATAGAGGCTAGTAAAACGTCATTGACGTACTTTACTAGACACCCCGCCCATATACTTTGTGAGTCTCTCTCTCTCTCTCTCTCTCTCTCTCTCTCTCTCTCTCTCTCTCGATGAGTCATGTCTCTAAGTAGAGTACAATAAGGGAATGGGCATCAAATGAGAATATTAATTATTGAATACAGCTCCGTGGCGCAATTCACGTTTCCTTTAACTTGAAATATGCACCAAGTCTGACAGTAACACTTTCTGTGAAAACAACCATCGTTACCCTGAAGTTTCTGTTGCTTCATATTGTCTCCTCAAAAGTTGCGGTTCACGTGTACCTACCTTCTCAGTCCTGCTAAATGAATGTAACATAACGCAAGTGTTCAAACCTTAACTTCCTTAATGCGTGATCAGTTCCATAATAAATCCACAGTGCTTGGTATAGCACACTAACCCCCCCCCTTCATTATTTTATTTGTGTGCCTCTGTGTCAGTTTTGTTGCTTCTTTACGCTTGATTCATTTACTTGAAACTGACACTAATGTTTGTTGTAGGGTTGTTGAGTGGTTATCAGTGAGTCTATGTATTCCCGGTTTTATCTATTTATTTATTCTTTTATGGATTTGAAGTTACTCATTCGTTGAAGCATTTTGATTATTTCATTTACATGGTTATTTATATTATATTCATTTATATATATATATATATATATATATATATATATATATTATATATATATATATATTAATCATAATTTTTTCATTTAATTGTAGTGCTGAATGATACTCATAACTCACAGTCCAAGCGCTTGGTCTATGCCCTAAATTTTTAATCCACTAATCCATTTATAGTATACTATCTTACAATTTCGATAATTATCGCATATCCTACTCAAGGTATTGCTTATTGTACAAGAGGATCAAATATTTGTGTTTCTGCGATCATTATCGTACTACTGGGAACCCTGCTATTACGTCTGATGTCGCAGTTTACGTCACAACTAGCCTCTCTCTGGGTGCTTACTAAATTTAGCTAAGTTTCCCTTTATATTTCCTTGATTTACTCTGATAAGTGCCTTAATTATCCACATTAGACATCACCGCATATTTTTGCCGATTAGGCCGTGGCTTCAAATAGCTATTTCCAAAATACGATCCATATTCGATGCTTTGGTTAGATTTTATTGACGAAAATCAATTAGACACGGCCCTGAAAATGCACAGTAGGAACAACAAATCTCTTTATTTCGAATGACCCTCGCATTGTTGAGAACCTAATTGCCGGCTTTCTGTCACCTGGAGAGATGATGTGAGAGAGAGAGAGAGAGAGAGAGAGAGAGAGAGAGAGAGTTCAGTTTAATACCACAGTTATTTTCATATTTCCAGAAAGAAATGTAGTGGAATATTCAGCCATTTGTCTTGTTTCGTGGTTATGCGTAAAATAAATAGTAATCAATTGGATTGTATCAACGATTATATGATTATATAATAATTGTGTATTTATGTATAATGTTCATACAATTTGTATGTTTCTTCTTCGCCCTCTGTATTTGCATATGGATCCCCACTGTAACGATGTTGAATTATTTTGTTAGAGAGAGAGAGACAGAGAGACAGACAGAGAGAGAGAGAGAGATCCCAGAGAGCCTGTTGAGAAGTTACTAACTAAACAACAAATGAATCCTTTAAAAGCCTGTTGGATTTTTAGTTCTCCTATCAAGGGAGAACTCCGAAGTAACACAACATGAAATGTCTCCTTATCCTCTCGATTAAATCTCCTATCAATGAGGAACTCTCAAATGAATCTTTCGAAATGTCCTCACCCTCCAGAAGTCTCCTATCAAGGGGAGGAACGTTGCTTAGACGGGAAGGAGGAGGATTCCCTCCCTCAGGGTATGGGTGTCTTGGGCGTAGGATGGATCCTTTAACAAAACAAGGACATTATTAGCAATCCTTTGCATTTTGTCGCCTGGGAAAGTAAGTTTAAAATAGGTTATCTGGTTGACCTGGATTAGGCCTAGTCGATGTTACGTTGTAATTCAGGCTTTTACGAATGATTTCTCTCTCTCTCTCTCTCTCTCTCTCTCTCTCTCTCTCTCTCTCTCTCTCTCTCTCTGGCCTACCGATGGTTGCAAATGGCAGAAAAGACTGAGCGAAATTAGCGCTGGAAAATGTATTTTCGACATTTTGTAATTCTTCTGTATTATTAGGGAATATGAGTGACACCTTTATTTGGGAAGGATGGAATTTTTCTTATGTTTGAGAGAGAGAGAGAGAGAGAGAGAGAGAGAGAGAGAGAGAGAGAGAGAGAGAGAGAGAGAGATTTTGTAAGCAAACATATGAACTATTTTAGTTGTTATTGTTGTTTATTCGTAAACCATGAATAACTTGCAATGGAACTTATTGGTTTGACAACATCGGTATTCATAGTGTGATAACATGAGACTTCATGGTCGGACAACATAAAACTTCATAAAGTGACAACATGACACTTCACGGGCTAACGTGATACTTTTCTGGTGTGACAACATGGGTTTTTAGTCTGTGACAACATGAAACTTCATGGGTCTGACAACATGATACTTTTTGGTGTGACAACATTGTCCTAGTCAACATGACACAACATGAAACTTTTTGGTGTGACAACATTGGCCTTCATACTCTGACAACACTTCATGTTGACAACATGAAACTTCATCAACATGAAACTTTTTGATGTGTCACAACATGACATACTCTGACAACACAACAATTTGTGGTCTGACAATGTGAAACTTCATGGTGACAACATTGGCCTTGATAGTGTGACAATGACACTTCATGGTCTGACAACATGAAAATTCTTGGTGTGACAACATGAAACCTCTTGGTGTGACAACATGATGCACAATTTGTGGTCTGACAACATGAAACTTCATGGTGACAACATTGGTCATGATAGTGTGACAACGTGGCCCTTCATGGTCTGGCAACATGAAAATTCTTGGTGTGACAACATTGGTCTTGATAGTGTGACAACATGAAACTTTATGGTCTGACAACATGAAACTTCATGTGACAACATGGGCCTGATAATCTGACAACATGACAATTTGTGGTCTGATAACATAAAACTTCTTTGGTGTGACAACATTGGCCTTGATAGTGTGACAACATGACCCTTCATGGTCTGACAACATGAAACTTCTTGGTGTGCCAACATCGGCCTTGATAGTGAAACAACATGACACTTCTTTTTCTGACAACATGAACTCTTGGCTTAGAGCAATATTCACATACTACGAGATCCTCCTCTCTTGAATAATTTCCTCTTTATAGCACTGGTTCAGTTCACGTTAAGACAACTTCATGAACTTGAAGCTTCCAGCTTTACTCTCTCTCTCTCTCTCTCTCTCTCTCTCTCTCTCTCTCTCTCTCTCTCAAGTGGGAACTGAGTCAGGAATGTTGTCAGTGGTAATGGAGGGTGTCACCTCGGAGCTTCTGCTCAGATGTTGAGGCAATTTCGTGTCAAGTCAGTCGAGTGGATTCCGTTTCAAACAGATTTTTTCAGCCGCTTTTCTTATAAAACAAACACTTAAATGAGAGAGAGAGAGAGAGAGAGAGAGAGAGAGAGAGAGAGAGAGAGAGAGAGAGATAATTAAGGTTAATCTAATATTAAGAGAGGCAAATATGAAAAATTTCAGGACAACATGGACTTCTGTTTTGTTTTAATGTATTTTTTGGAACAGGTTGACTCGGGACTGCCACACGCTTTTATCTGAGCTTTCAGAATTGTTGTGCAGTTTTGTGTAAATGTAAATCCTTTTTATTTGTCTTTTATTTGCGTTTGCTTGTTTCATGTTCTATAGCCCCGTTGGTATATTTACCAAAATTTCCTTTATATTTTGTTTTTAAAGTTTGTTCCATTCTGAAGTTTGCATATGACAATATTTTTAACAAATAATTATGGACTGATGATAGACATCTACAAAGTACACAAACAACACCACTGGAAACATTCTAGATGAGAAAACTTACAGGAAAAGTTTGAAATTGTGTCAGGCCCTGTGGAGGAAGGAGGGACATGAAACGGAATTAGGAGGCTGCACTTGAGAGCAGATGTTTTTCTGGAACGCTACCTCACTCCTTTTGTCGTTAATTAGAGAAAAAAACAGTTCTTTCACGTCAGTTACACTTGAAAATCAATTTTTACAGTTGAAACGAAGAAGAATTTAAAAACTTTAGATATTTTTGAAAACTTTGGAGATTATTTGAGGAGGGAGACCAGTCATTAACTTGTAAACGATCTGTTTCTACCACACACTCACTGATTTCCTTTTGGATTCAGTGTTACCTTTAATAAGAAAGTTCGAAGTCGTCAGAAACCGTAGCCCATTTTGTTGCAGATTTTTCTAGAACTCAAAAAAAGACCAGAGAATTTTTTTCTTATTGAAGTATTTGGTATAAGTTCATTAAATAGGTAAAATTATTCTAATTTTACATTTTTAGCTTCCACGTGTTTATGGGCTAATTCCTCGCTAACTCACTCGGAAATTCTGCCTTCTAATGTCATTCATTTTCCTCACATATCAACCTCTTACCTACCTGGCTGCATTTTTAGGAGTTTCTCTCCCGCCTTTCCCAACTCGCCCTGTTTGGGAATCAGACGCTGGTCTGTTTAGTTGTGAGGTGAATACGTTCTAACACTTACACTCTATCAGTAGTGAGAGAGAGAGAGAGAGAGAGAGAGAGAGAGAGAGAGAGAGAGAGAGAGAGAGAGAGATTGCTTGACAACCGTGAAGGGAGGCTAAACAATGCCTTTTAAGTATGTTATAAATCTCTGTTAGAGGTAGGAATTACTCTATCAATAGCTCAAATATTTACTGACACACACACACACACATAGAGAGAGAGAGAGAGAGAGAGAGAGAGAGAGAGAGAGAGTTTGATAACCATGATGGGAAGCCAAAGGACACCATTTAAATATCCTACGAATCTTTGACATAGTTAGGATTTGCAATGCTTATAGCTCAAGTATTTACAATAAAATGATGTATAAAAAGGCTCATTCTATCATATAACCTCTCGTTAAATACTAAATCACGGAATCATTGCCTCCCCCAAGTCATTCCTCGATCATTTCATAACAAAGACCCAAAGGCAGCGCTCGAAAGAATCAGAACTTGTCCCCAGGACAAAGCAAAGCCAGTCAGTCAGGCAAGGCGAGAGACAGCTGTGGGTGAGAAACCTCCTTCCTCCTCCTCCTCCTCCTCCTCCTCCTCCTCCTCCTCCTCCTCCTCCTCCTCCTCCTCCTCCTCCTCCTCCTCAGCTCAGCTGTTATATCTCACATTCCTCTGCTGTTTATCACTTATTCCTCCTGCTGTTTATCAGACCCACCAAGGATTCTAATACAGGAATAGCTGCTGCCTTCGTTTATGGTGTTGTTTCTGGTGACAGAAATTCCTTCAGAATGTGGTTCGGAATCCACAATAAGCAAGGAATCAATTGGTTCTTAGCCACTAAAATAAGTAATCCTTCGGAATAGAGAGCTTAATCAGCTCAGTGGTCGTTTATGGTGTTCTGGTGGCGTTTCCTGCAAATCCTGAATGTTGACAAGGAATCAGATTGGAATGCTCGGAGGGTGATGGAACGTTTATGCTGGCAGATGTTATCTCATGCTGACTAAGGAATGGAATGGAATATGAAATTTAGGCTTGAAGCCAAGCACTGGAATCCGAGGGATTATTCAGCGCTATGCTGACTCAAGTGAATTTGTTATTCAAGAAGATATAGGTCGGAAATTAACACCGGCACCGGTCAGGACCCAACCCCAAATTCTAATTGGTCATCACTCGTCTTTCTGTCCTTTTTTGTATAAATAAAGCCATTTATATCATTCTCTTAAGTCCTCCAATTACTCTGTGCTAATACATCATCAATCCTTCGCTTTTCAAGACCATTAACTCATTCTTAAGAATAAAAATTACCTTATTCTGTAAAATGTCAGGCTTTTCCAGGTATCAAACTTTTATATAAATATATTTCCACTTTCGCTTGAGGAATTCTGTAACTGTCAGTTAAGGATTTTTCAAATGTTAATTACTTTTCCATTAACATCACCCAGCACGACCACCCTTTTCTAGGTTTCCAGCCTCGGTCAGACGTAGATTCAGACTTGACCAGAAACACTATTTCACTTTTATTCATTTACTTATTTATTTTGGAAGTCACTCAGTATAAAACAAGACTTGATTTCAAGTCAACGCGACCCAAAAATCTCCTCCATCTTATCTGGCGTCGCAATTTCCATATCTGAGGGAATTCTTTCCTTTTGCTCTCCGCTGCAAACTTCGTTGGGAATCCCTCCCTCGTCGGGAACTCGCTTCTTGCTTTGATGTTCCCAAAAGTCAATACTTATTTTTTTTTACGAATAAAGATGAGCCTGACTGAAGGGTACCTCGTCTTCAAGGATGAGTTATAAAGATTTTAACTTCGTACTGTGTTGCAAGAGTCTCAGATCTTTCCTATTTCGAGATTGGATTTTTCCTGCCTAACACTCTCTCTCTCTCTCTCTCTCTCTCTCTCTATCTCTCTCTATATATATATATATATATATATATATATATATATATATATATATATATATATATATATATATATATATATATGTATGTGTGTGTGTGTATATACAGTATATATATATATATATATATATATATATATATATATATATATATATATATATATATATATATATATATATATATATATATGTATATGTGTAAAGGTACTCTGCAGAAATTATCCTCATCTTACGTTCATTTATAGTGGACTGTGGTTACAGTCAGAGAAATTGTTTTTGCATCTTCAAGACTTCTCCATGGTTGTAGAATGAGTTTATCGTCTTGGGAATAGTAAACCAATGTTCTTCTGGTAGATTTAGACAAACTACCTAATGGGATTCCTTGTATATTCTGGATAAGTTTGTACAACAGGGTAACAATGAGTCTAACAGTATGATTTCCCATTTTGATCTATCTGAAAGCACTCACGCAATAGCATAGCAAAACCATCACTTACACACACACGAACACACAATGACCTCGTTCACAAGGATTCCTCACTGCGTACGTGACAGCCCTCAGCTCCAAAAAAAGAGAACGCTGACTTATGCTGACATACTGTCTATAAAGCAACACATTGCAGACATGTTCTGCTGACATGATGACGTGTCTGGCCTAGATCTGTGATTTCTTCAATTACACCTCTGTTATGCTCACACAGATATATATACTTTTTCCAAGTCCATTTAATATATATGACATTTGAATGGAACTATGATTCCATTTTCTGTATGTCATAACATGACATTTGCTCGGCCACGTAAAAACACAATAGGAACGAAATCATCAAAACATTCATTCACGAGCTAAGTATAACTACTCAAAACGCAAAGCAAAAGCTATACATTTCCAACATTCATTATACTGATAATGTGAATGAAGACCAGATATATAAATCACATATAGACGATATATGTAAAGATAATACGTATACGTAGTAAACATACCTAGAAACATGTTTCATATTTGTGTGCACAAGTTCCATGAATACATATGCAAAGATAAAGATTAAAAAACCAATGCCTAAAAATGTATCCAGACAAAACAATAATAACAATCATATGATGAGAGTTATGTAAAGTAGATAATTATATAAACCAAATAGTTATCCTGATAGATTAACCAGTATGGATAACGAGATTATGAAATGCATATCTTGATTGATCAACATGCCACTATATGTATATATTGACACATATGTATTAATTTTTATTAAAGAAATAAATGTAGCCATTATATAAGAGTACAGTTAATACCACCAATTTTCTTCTTCTCCTTGCATTTATTACCCCTGCAATAAAAACCTTTTCAGTCTTTCTCGGTGTAGTTGGGTTTTAATGAAAATAATGGCCAGTTACCTCATTATTTAACCCTAAACACCCAATGATTCATATCGAATGGGGACCTACGAGCATCACAGGATTTCGCAATGTCCTTCTTCAATCCTCGTGTCCTTTTCCAAAACATTGCGCTGGCAACTGCGCCCACGGATCCTAGCAACATACCGACGGCAGTCAACACGAGAGAAGAATAAAGTCGTGGCGAACAGTAGAACGATGCTCGGAGAAAACAGGTCAATTGATCTAATGCATGCAATAGCGTTTTCGATTTAGCTTACTGTAGGGAATTGTTAGACTTTGCAGCCTTTGTTCCCCACGATGTATTGATGAAGAAATTACGCCCACGGATGATAATATTTGCAGCGTGGATAACTAGCGACGATGTTGTAGCAGTGCAACCATCATTAACGACGAACATGTTTCCTGATGCCCTAGTTCCGTCCGGACAAACGATGCTGTATGCCTCCATCAGAGAAGACGAATGCCGTGCCATTCAAAAGCCTGTGACGAAACTGATTGTCGTTATACCTGACCAGACCATCCAAACAATGTTCACGTGCATGGGGAGAGGTTCTGTTAAGTACTAAGTCCAATTCCATGAACCCAAGGACATATTAGATACATTCCTGAATTCAAACAAATCGATCTTGCAGACCTTAAAACCCATAACATCATAGCAATCATTTAACAGTTCTTGATCTCTGACTACCGTAAAGTTTCCTCATTGGCGGAAACCAATACTAGAGCTGACAGATTATTAATAATAGGTCGTCGAGACGTTAGATACATACGTACCGAAAAGGCGAAATTTATACGCTTTCCACGCATCTGATGCGTTAAAAGGAATGTCGATTACGATCTTATCAAGGTCAACTTTAACTGTGATCAAACTGTAATAAAATTCAATCTTAATCAAAATCTAATACTGGAACATAACGCATTTTATCATGAGCATTATTGATAATTTGAGGAAGATCTTTAATTGGTAACAAATGAGAGACAACACGCCTTTAACAGCAAGTGTTATAGCTTCTACATAATCTTTTGATTTCTCAATAAAGCTTGAAACTCTCGAGGATACATGATCAATTTTAGTATGATAATACATCAAAGTTGCTAACAAAACTTGAGTGTCATGAACCTGATTGAAACGTCGTGATTGTTCATTTACTTTACTAATTACGCCGTTCAAAGCTTGAATTTGCTTGTTTAGTTCTCCTGCTAATACCTCTTGTTGATGTTCCAGATTTTCGATTTTAACCTCGTGATCGCGAAGTTTAAGCCGATTAGAAATTCCTAAACCAAGACCAGCTACGGAACCAACCAAGTTTAATGCCGCTAGAACAAGTGGGTTACGCCCTTCTGTAGCGTCATGAGGCATTGACCACATAAGCAAATCACGAGCTAAGATTTCAGCTTCGCATGTTTTATTCGCTTAATTCCTAGAAAAGCATATTAAGTGTCACTTTGATTCGGCGACGTTGGATCATTGTTAAATAAAATGATTTATGCAAGTCTTCAAGAGATTGAGCAAAAGAGTCAATTCCCATTTTATCATTTTCGCTTCATTTTCGCTAAATAGCGTTCATATCGACTTCTAAGACTATATTACTGTCAGTTAGAAAGAAATTATTCATTTCCTCTACAATAGAACCATGATGTAAAGTTATTTCAGAACACTTCCCAATCACAAAAAACACTGATAGGAATAGTGCGTGGTATAATTTGACAAGCTTCATGTTGGAGCCTGCAAAAAAAAATAATTTGTAAATAATGTATTTTAAAAAAACATTGCACCACTCAAATGATATATATAAAGATTAACAGAAAAATATATCTCACAACAATTAATTTTTTCATAACAAACCATTGTCTTAAGCCCTCACATGAGAGATAGACACCGTTCGAACATCCGTTGTATCGGACTGATTTCGAATTTTAAGTCGGTTACCCAGTAAAACTTCTATAACTGTGAAAGGACCTTCAAATTTAGGCAATAACTTCCAATTTAGCCCTTTCCTAACATAAACCTGTACGTATACTATATCTCCTTCCTGGTAAGGCTTTGTGACCTTAGCTTTTTTATCATGTGCGTTCTTCATTAACACTTGAGCCTGTAAGAGGTTTTGATAAAGTGTCTGAAATCTACTAACGGCTAACATCTATTATATCCTTCAATGGATCTGACAAACTAGTTGTCGGTGTCAGGATGTGGAAGGGTGACCTAGCAGGTATCCCGTAAACAGCTTCATGGGGAGACATACGGATTGAAGTATGATAATTGTTATTTAGGTACTGGACACAGTGGGTATTGCAATATCCCAGTTTGGGTCCATACCGCCTATTTTACGCGCAGTATGTCTAACACCTTCTTATTAACACGTTCGACCAAAATTAGATTCAGGATGGTAGATCATCGTATTGATTTTTTTTTATTTGCAGAATCTCACACAATGAGTTAAGGAAGTGATTATTGAATTCTCCTCCCGAGTCGGAGTTTATCATATTTGGGATCCCGTGTCTGCATATATAGCACTCATAAAACTTCCTAGCACACTCAATGGCTGTTTTACTTTTTAATGGTATTAGTTCAGTATACCGTGTAAGAGCGTCTATTATCACTAAGAGGTTTTTATTCCCCGGTCTGTCTCGTAAAAACCTGTCAATAAATCAAGGTGTACCCTTTCAAAAGGTTTGCTAGGCACAGGATAAGTTCCGAGACCTACAGGATTCTTAGTATGGCCCTTATGACGGAAACATATATCACAGTTTTTAATATATTTCCTAATATCTTTTAACATAGTAGACCAATAAAATAAAGACTTGGCCTTTTGGGATGTTATTTCGATGGTTGTGAAGCCATTTCAGAACGATTGGGATTAATGTGATAGGTACAACCACCTGGTCGTTAGTTAACTGTGTTGAACTCCTGGTTCTCCTAGCCACGGATCGGCATAGAATGTTATCCTTAATCAAGAAATATTGATTAGTATATTTCACATATTCCTTATCATCTGGTTTCCTATTTAATGCGTCTATTATTACTCTTAATTCCTGATCTTTCATTTGTTCTTGTCGTACTGAATCTAAATTCCACTCTATATCTGTAATATTCTCTGTTGTTTGGGCTAAGTTGACCATTTTCGATAGCAATTTTCATGGCTTGCGAAGAAATTGGAATTTCTTCTAGATCATCGAATGGAAATGATTGAGTTGGTACGGGGCTACGTGATAACGCATCAGCTATTACGTTTGCTTTACCGGGTAAGTATCCAATTTTAGCTCCAAAGTCCTGGATAATCATATGCCACCGAGTTCTTTTAGGACTATGATTGAAACCTTTAAAAAAGTCAGTAAGGGGCTTATGATCAGTCAGAACCTTAACACTGTACCCATAGATTATATATTTAAAATGTTAAAATGTACCAACGAATTAGCTATCGCTAAACATTCTTTATCTATTACTGCATATTTCTTCTCTGACGTTTTTAGTTTGCGAGAATAAAAGGCAATGGGAAAAAACTTGTTGTCATGCCACTGGAGTAACACACCTCCTACCCCTTGGTCTGAAGCGTCGGTTGCAATAATAAATTCTTTAGTAAAATCGGGAAACTTTAGAATAGGAGCAGAACTAATTTTCTCTTTCAAGGTATCAAAAGCGATTTGATGTTGGGATTCCCATTTAAAAATTACGTCCTTCCTTATAAGATCAGTTAAAGGAGCTGCTATTACTGAATAATCTCGGATAAACCGACGATAATAACCCGAAACCCCGAGAAATTGCTGTATGGCTTTAACATTAGTAGGAACGGGAAATTTACTAATAGCAGAGACCTTGCCGAGATACCATGAAACCCAAATAGACTAATTCATCTTTAAAAAACTCACATTTAGAAATTTTTACCTTTAAATGATGTTCTCTTAACCTTTGAAGGAATATTTCTAGTTTACTTAAATGTTCTTCTAAAGAGTTAGAAAAGATGACTAGATCGTCCATATAAGCATGGAGAATGTTCCCTAGTAAATCTCCGAACACTATATTGATCATTCTAGTGAACGTAATAGGGGCACAACGTAGCCCAAATGGCATACGTAGGAATTCGTAGTGACCCCGAGCTGTACTAAAAGCAGTGTACGGTGTACTGTCCTTAGCTAAGGGTATCTGGTGAAAGCCTTTAAGTAAGTCCAAGGAAGTAAAGAACTTATTCTGCCCTAATAAAGATAAAATATCATCTGTACATGGTACTGGGAAACGATCGGGGATAGTTTGGTCGTTGAGCTTACGAAAGTCAACACAAATCCTCCAGGTTTTATCCTTTTTTGGTACTACTATCAAGGGAAAATTATAAGGACTGTTAGATTTCTTAATAACCCCCTCCTTTAACATTTTATCTACCTCTACATTGATCTCATTCAGAAATTTGGCAGGTAGGCGATATGAAGGTACATAAATGACTTTGTCCTTATCCTGTAAACGAATTTGATGTTCGATGACTTCCGTTTTGCCTAAAGCTCCAGTACTTGTAGAAAAAACATCACTATATTTGGATAGAAGTTCAAAAAATTTCTTACTTATATCCCTATCTAAGATGTCTGCTTCAATTTTGCCTTTAATTACCTTTAAAAGAGATTCATCTATTGCTGATTCAGTGGAGTTAATTTCAGCAACTGTAAGGATTCGATGTTTATACGCTTCGATATTGACAATATGCTGATTTTCATGTATTGTTAAAGCAGCATTTAAGTGATTAAAAACTTCAATGTTGACCCGATGATCAGAATTTACTGTGTACAACGCTTGCGTGACTGAAAGCCCATTGATTTTTAAAGTGTCAGGAAGAATTAAAACCTCTGAGCCTGGTATCTTTTTTCTAACCCTTACCGTCAGATATGACGGTGTGTTTGGCTCAATGATTTGTGTAAACGCAGCAATGGCGGGTGCCTGAGAGTTATGCTGGGTGGCTCTAACAATTTCATCACTTACGAGACAGGTGACTGGTTCTTCTATGTACGTTACTTTCTCACTGACTGTCTCCTTCTGATCCAAAACAGATTTCAATGTGTGTGAAGACCGATAGAATTTTCCTTTTATAAACACTCCGTGTTTTGCGGGTGTCAAAATTACGTTATGTAATGACATTGATGGATAACCCATAATAACTACTGGGTACATACTAATGTTACTAATAACGATAAAGGTGTCCGTGAAAGTACGTTGCCCCAACCTGTATTGTATTTGAGATGTTCCCACTACTTCCAATTCATTATTGCCTATTCCTGACAAACGAATATTGGCGCGTTCGATAGGAAATTTTGAAAATAACAGGTGATGAGTACGCAAATCCATTATGTTACGTGGACTACCTGAATCAAAAAACAAGGTGAAATGTTTATGTTCTAAGCTAACTGCATGCAAAGTTGGCCTGATTTCTTCTGAACCAATAATAGCGTGTATTTCGCAAAAATCTATGAGACCGCGCTCTGCATGTTTGGAAGAATCTACCTCAATTTCTGGAAAATTCCTGTCTTCACACATATCTTGGAGAATATTAAATTTATTATCTGATTCAAAAAGTGATGATAACCCAATATCACTCTCCTCCCCCTTTAATTTGTCTACGTGGTGTTTGTCTGTCCACTGGCATTCTGAAAATTCACTGACGCCTGGTTATTTTGAACTGCTGAGTTTGGAGTTGACTTTCCCGAGGAACGATTTGACTGTGCTTGTTTCTGCCCTACATTACTGTTCTGCTTGAATTGTTTGTTCTTTCCCCCATGGTATTGTTTCTTCCTAGTATCATTACCAGCACTTTAATGGTGTTTGTTTACTGTTTGGATTTTTTTTCTTAGCGTTGCACTGATTATACCCGTGATATGAACTGTTATGAATTGAACAATACCGTGCCCTACACTCATTTATCATGTACCCTGGACGTTTACAATTAAAGCAAACGACTGTTGATGAATTATTTGTGACTAAGTTAACCTGTTGCGGTGATGAAGATGTGTGATTTGTTTTCTTGTTTAGTAAAAGCCTGAACTAGAGAAGGATCGAGATCTGTGCACTTGGACAAGTGTTTCCGAATTTGTCTATAGATATCTAATTCTGTGCTATCAGATGTTAATTTCTCATCAAAACACTTAATCAAAGGTTCAGGTAACATCGCTGTTATTAGTGTCAAATAAACCAATCTACAAAGAGATCTGGAACTGAGATGCGCATTTCCATTGACCCAACTTGAAACATCAAACTGCCCGTTATATTCTTCGAGCCCATCTCCTATCAGAGCTGCCCTATCCACCACACTGAGATTAGTCATAAATGCTACTTTAATTACATTCCGTAAAGCAAGGACTTCATCCAATGCATCCTCGCTCCCATAGATGGAACGTAGCTTGGTTTTGAAATCATCCCAAGTGACTGTTTCTTTAAAAGATATTCCCCGTAAGTACGCACCTGCATCCCCTTTAGCATAGTCTATGAAACTCTTTGCCTCCTGCAATTGTAAAGACTGATCGGTAATGGATTTTGCCGTGAGGTGTATGTCTACAGACGAGATCCAAGACTCAACACCCTGTGTCAAAAATCCATTAACTCGACCTGCAAATGGTACAATTGCCGATCTAGCATTAACTACTGTCAGTACAGGATTCTGTGGAGGGGGTAGGTTTGGTATTGGGCTTGGAGGAGTCATCTTCTTAAGTCTAAGCCGACGCTTCTTGAAACCTATATGAATAAACACGGCTGCTGCGTAACCTCATATATCTATACCAGGAACGCAAGTAAATCCTAACAGAGACTCATATATTCGCTAAAAAAAATAACATCACCTATGAAAAATGCATCATAAAGTACAATATCAATAAGTAATAAATGCACTTTCTGAAAAAGAACAGAGTTAACCATGTGTCAAGCGTAAAAAATAAAGAGCACAAAAATAAAAAATGAGATACCGGGAACCGCTACTTCTGCAAGGAAAGAGTATTAATCTACGGCACCGCTCACCTTATATCAACAACCTGCCGCCCGAGTCGGGGACCACTGCAATATGAGATCACTAACTGTTATAGATAAAAGGTTGTACTTAGCTTTATATTGGATTCTCGTAAGTAGGTTGACGAAGTTCCTCTGCCGTCCGACTTCCGCCTGTCCAGGTACACGTCAGCGGAAGGGTCCTACTGCGGATGTTGAATTTTCTTATGTTATGATATGTTGATCCGGAATGTCGCTGCACTTGAAACGCGTCGAAAGGGCTGGTGGGGATCTTCTCTTTCTCTCTGTGAGCGTGTTGAAAGATGTATTATCAAGGTCAGATATTTCCTCTCTCTCTCTCTCTGAGCGTAGACGGCGACCCTCCTGGTGTTATGTGTTTGCCTTCATCTTCCAAGACGTTTGATGTACACAACTGTTCGTCCGTTGTTGACCCAGTATGTGATGAAGATGACGTCTGTCTATGGTTGTTTAGGCATCTTGCCTAATCATAGTTTCCTTTCTGCTTCCTTCAAAAATGTAAGACCGCTACCACCATTCTGTAAAGGTGTTCTGCCAGAGTGTCCTCATCTTACGTTCGTTTACGTGGACTGTCAGAGAAATTGTTTTTGCATCTTCAAGACTTCTCCATGGTTGTGCAATGAGTTTATCGTCTTGGGAATAGTAAAGTTCTTCTGGTAGGATTTAGACAAACTCCATAATGGGATTCTGTGTATATTCTGGATAAGTTTGTACAACAGGGTAACAATGAGTCTACACAGTATGATTTCCCATTTTGATCTATCTGAAAGCACTCACGCAATAGCATAGCAAAACTATCACTTACACACACACGAACACACAATGACCTCGTTCACAAGGATTCCTCACTGCGTACGTGACAGCCCTCAGCTCCGAACAAAAGAGGACGCTGACTTATGCTGACATACTGTCTATAAAGCAACACATTGCAGACATGTTCTGCTGACATGTGCGATTTGATGGCCTAGATCTGTGACGCGCGCATTACACCTCTGTCGTGCTCACACAGATATATATACTTTTTTCCAAGTCCATTTAATATATAACATGAATGGAACTATGATTCCATTTTCTGTATGTCATAACATGACACATATATACATATATATAATATATATATATATATATATATATATATATATATATATATATATATATATATATATATATATATATAATATATATATATATGTGTGTGTATATGATTTTTCATAAATGCCTTTGCTCATTATTGAGCCCTCAAAGGATTCTTTTACAGTACTTAATCAACAAATTGCCAAGATCAAAATAATTTTGTGACATTCAACTCAAAATTTTAAAAGAGTTAAACGTTCCAAATTACGGAACAATGTTCGTTTTCCAACTCAAAATTTTATTAGACAATGTAAAGAGAGACAAGAGAGAAGAGAGAGAGAGAGAGAGAGAGAGAGAGAGAGAGATGCCAGTCTGCCTAAAACGTGTACATTTGATGTAATTTTAGGCTCAAGGAGGAAAAGTGAGTTTGTCTTAGTACCTTTTCTTCTCTTTTTTTTTGCGGTCGTTAAACAATATTCTGGTGAACAATGACACTTCTGAGAGTCATTTTTTTATGCTTTGGGGTCTAATCAAAGATTTGTCATTAATCGCTTCTTCTGAAACTTGGCTTTCCGAGAGACCGCTACTCTGCCTTCTGTTGAGAATGATCTAAAATCTCTCTGTGTAATGAAAGCGACAATGTCTATTCATTCATCTAAGATATATATATATATATATATATATATATATATATATATATATATATATATATATATATATATATATATATATATATATATATATATATTATATATATATATATATATATATATATATATATATATATATATATATATATATATATATATATATATCTTAGGGTGCCTTAGGAGAAGGGTATCCTTCTATAATCCTTCTAGAAAATAGGATCGAAGGATATGTGGGTGATTCCATCCGGTTTCGTCTACTCGTTGTTGTGACAGGTTCCTGTTGTTTATATCTGCAGTGTTGTTCTTCCCTTGAGAGGAGACTTCGGAGGGAGTGAGGCGACATTTTGAAGGCTTGATTTACTGGCAGATCTTGTGACTCATCGGAACTTCTCAACAGGCTCTGAGGCTCTGGGTCGATGCGATGGAACTTCGTGTTCTTAAGAGCTAGCGGGGATGTTGCTCTCTCTCTCTCTCTCTCTCTCTCTCTCTCTCTCTGACAACATAATTCAGCATCGCTACAGTGGGGATTCAAATGTAAATGCGAAAGAGGGCGAAGAAGAAACACGCAGATTGTTTGTGTGTGTGTGTGTATATGTATATATATATATATATATATATATATATATATATATATATATATATATATATATATATATATATATATATATATATATATATATATATATTTATATATGTGGTGTCGCTCTCACTTTTCATGCTTCGTTCCCGAATCAAAGAGGAATCCCCTGTTCTGAAATCTTCCACCACATTAGTCATTTCACACAAATATACTGGATGCTCATCAGTAGCACATCCAGCCCCTAGGCAGACAACGTTACCCCTTATATTTACCACACATTGCTCCTGTAAGAACACTACTGTTTACCCCATTTGGGGATGCATTCCAGTGAGGCCTGAGAGCCGACAGAGTAAGAAAGAATAAAAAATGTCGGATCATTCATTGATGTTCATTCAAAGGTCCTCACGAGTCTTGACCAAGAACTGAATTTGGCGAAAATCCATCAGCAAAAGATCTTTCTCAGAAAAAGTGGATGAAATGGCCTTTAGATCACGTGACAGTTGTGAATATTCCTCCCGCGATTATTTTAATTACTCTGATTGAATGATACCTGCTTTGTCATTAGCGTTCCCGAGTTAATTACTCTTATCAGAGGGAATCGCGTTCGTCATCACATTAATGAAAAGCAAACTGTATCTAATGGCCGTTTTTCACCTGGGACGTTGAGTTGTTATGAGAGATTATTAATACTTTATTCATTTGTGATGGGGGAACCTCTGGTTGAAATATATAGGCTGGAATATGAAATAGTAGAGTTTGTAATTAGCCGCTTCGAAATTTGAAAGAACTCGCATCAATACGTTTGTATTTAATGTGTAACAAAAATCATAAATTTCTTTAAATGTCACAGTATATCACTCTATGAGAGATTCAGTGGTAAAATTCGTGTGTCACTGATTATTATTATTATTATTATTATTATTATTATTATTATTATTATTATTATTATTATTATTATTATTCGGAGCATGAACCCTATTCATATGGAACAAGCCCACCAAAGGGGCCACTGACTTGAAATTCAAGCTTGCAAAGGATATTATGGTGTTCATTAGGAATAAAACAGGAGGTAAAGGGAAATGCAGAAAGAAGAGATCTCACTTATTCAAAAAGAAACTAATAAATTATCGAACAGACAAAAAACGTATTAAAATGCAGGGAGAATTGGATTAGGGTAGTAATGCATTGCATCCTCCCTTGAACTTCTGAAGAAGTTCCAATTGGACGACATCCTCAGGGTTGTTGAAGTATTATTTCGGGTGTATTATAATTACGAAGCCTAATCTATTACGTTAATGGAAACGATAGTTAGGGATCATTCATTATCAATTGCTAGTTCCTTTGTCTCTTCCCCTTTCAGTCCCAGGGCATTCGATTATGCAATAGAGGTCACTTGGTAATTTCTTCACTGGGTTTCTGTACCCAAGGCATTTAAAGAGCTTTTAGTGGTATGAAGAGTCTTTTCAATATTTACCAATGCGTATGATTAGTCTTGAGTATTCAGTGCAGAGGAGAACAGTGGCCAAACTTTAAGTAATAGTTTTATTTTTTTATTTTTTTGCGTTTATCAAAGCTTCTCCAAAGGATTTTATTTGAATGAAGTTATATTGCAGTGGTAGAAATGTAATGGTGATTGATTGATTCCATGTCATTTCTTCCCCCCACCTAAACAGAACGATGGGGTGGTAGAATTACCGAATGAAAATACGTCACTGCTTTTTAAATCTGCTTTTAATCTAATATGTTTATTAATTTAGGTATTTATTTATTTTTGTGACTGGTTATTCTTTGATTAAGATTGGCTAGAACAAGAGACATTTTTAGTATACTTTTGTGGGAATAATTCCGTTCCTTTTCATTCATTTTCACACGTAATTTCTGTTGAGTATTCCTTACCTTGGTGTGCGTGAAAACTAAGGCTGCACTGATAATGAATGAAGAGAGAGAGAGAGAGAGAGAGAGAGAGAGAGAGAGAGAGAGAGAGAGAGAGAGAGAGAAGAGAGTAAAATCAAATAGATCTCAAGATATCTACTGAATGTTGCATAACTGATATATACACACACACACACACACACACACATATATATATATATATATATATATATATATATATATATATATATATATATATATATATATATATATATATATTCATTATATATCTTCAGTATATATTTGAGGTTTTTGGATTTTTAGTCTTCTGTTTGTCTGTCTCGTTTATTGGATTTTACCCCACAACATCCTTCTCTGTTTGTCTGTCTCGTTCTCTTTCGCAGCCCAACAACATCCTCTCTCTCTCTCTCTCTTATCAGTACAATAATTATTTTCCCGGACAACCACGCAAGGAACGGCTAAATAGAAATTAGGTGCGAAAATGAATGAAAAGGAGTGAAATTATTAACGTAATTACCAATGCAAACACAGGTAATATCATGCAAATGGTCGGGTCTGCGCTTTTTTTTTTATATCGAATCATAAATCCCAGGAACTTGCGTCATAGATCTTTGCACTCTTTGTTAAAGTTGTAGAGTCTGAAGTCGTGGGCTGTTAACAGCAGGCAGGGCCATCCAGTGAAGGAATTTGCAAGTTTCGGCTCTGAGTTTACTCAAGAGCCTAATTCGATCGTGGTGTCCTAGCGGGACATTATAAGTTAGCACCTGTTAAAAGATATCTTTAATGCTGATTTAAAAAGTTAATGAAAAAATATGTATATACAATATGTATGTATGTATATATATATATATATATATATATATATATATATATATATATATATATATATATATATTTATATTTATATTACGAACGCCCATTCAGGTGACTGACTATTTTGAATGATTACAACTGACAGTTTTATCTTTATCATAAACCTTCTCCATTCCATATTAAGTTACAGTTGTTCTCATTTGCTTGAAGGTTAACCGCGAAACATGAGGGGTCTATTGGCACCTGGCTGTCCAACCACCCAAACTCCTTGTTTTAACTCATCTTGAGCTCTGAAAGGCTGAAAGGGCCCCAGTGCTCGGCTTCGTAGCCTAATTTCCCTAAACCAGATCTGGCAAGATCCATCTCAGACACTGTTGTCAAATTCAGAAGATTCTTGAATGGCTGAATAACTTGAGCTTATTTCTTTCGAATGAACATTTTTATCTGCTTATTTGTTAATTTGTTAATTTGTTTTTCTTTTTAATAAGTGAGCTCTCTTATTTCTGTATTTCCTCTTACCTCCTCTCACTTCTTTCTAATGATCACTATATTCTTCGGAAGCTTGAATTTCAAGTCATTGGTCCTTTTCTGAATGTGAAATTTTAAGTTTGTCAAGAATAAATAATTACCTTTAAATTATCTAATTAAAGTTAATTATATATTTGTGCACTATATATATATATATATATATATATATATATATATATATATATATATATATATATATATATATATATATATATATATATATATATATATATATATACATATACTCATGCATAGTGTAAAATATATAAGTAACTTTAATTAGATAATTTAACGGTAATTATTTATTCTTGACAAATTTAAAAATTCACATTCTGAAAGGGATAATTATGGACTATTTAATTAGAACATGAATCGGTCATGACAAAGCGAGTGGAGAGACGATACTGCTGCAAATCTACAAAGAAATGAATAAATAAATGATTAAAAATTGAAAAGCAGTAACCAAATGCATGGAAAATAACTTAGAGACATCATCTCCCAGAGTTCTCATTCCCGTCTCTCATTGCAGAGAGAAAGCAGCGAGACATCTCTCCACACGCAAATGGCAAACTCCCTCCACATGAAATCTGACACCAAACGAAAGTTGCAACCGTGTGAGTTAGGGAGCATTTCCGGTGACCCGCTTCTCTTTGAAGGATCAAATGATTTTTGATGTCCAGGTACCATTAAATTCAATGCAGGTCTTTTTTTATTTTTGAGAGAGAGATTCTTTTAAGTGCGTGTTTCATCTTAAACGTGGGAGAGTTAATAGTCACGGGAATTCAGTAATATTATTTTTATATATTATGCAGAAGATGAACGCTGTTCATATGGAACAAGCCCACAAAAGGGGCCATTGACTAAAATTCAAACTTCCAAAGAATATAGTGATCATCAGAAAGAAGTGAGAGGAGGTAATAGAAAATACAGAAAGAAGAGATCTCACTCATTAAAAAGTAAAAATAAATTAACAAATAAGCAGATGAAAATGTCCATTCGAAAGAAGTAACTCAAGTTATTCAGTCATTCAAGATTCCTCTGAACTTGGCAACAGTGTCTGAGATGGATCTTGCCAGATTTGGTTTATGGAAATTAGGCTACGAAGCCGAGCACTGGGGTCCTTTCAGCCATTCAGAGCTCAAGATGAGTTAAAACAAGAAGTTTGGGTGGCTGGACAGCCAGGTGCCAACAGACTCCTCATGTTTCGTGGTTAACCTTCAAGCAAATGAGAACAACTGTAACTTAATATGGTATGGAGAAGTTTATGATAAAGATAAATTTGTAATCATTCAAAATAGGCAGTCACCTGAATGGGGGTTCGTACATTGTCCACTTTGACGAAAAAAAATGTCCTTTGTGGCCCCAAAAAATACACAATAGTTAACGTACTTGTTTTCCCACCAAATTACCATTGCTTACAAAATTGCTTTAGGGCAAGATAACTGTAATATAATGTAAATTATTAGTCTTATGCATGATTGAAGGTGTAAAGTACTATGTTATTATAATCAGTTTGAAGAAAAACAATCCACTTTTGTCACAAAAAATGGTAAGACTGTAGACTGGTCATTTTGCATAACTAGCATTCATTGAAACATTATCGTGCTACAAAATATTGCAATAAAAAGTGATTGTACAATCATATTTCTGATTAGCGATCCAAAACACTAGATATTGAAGGAAAAATTTATTTTTACCTTTCCAAAATATCCAAAAAAAGTTAAGTATATCTTAGTTTAACCAGACCACTGAGCTGATTAACAGCTCTCCTAGGGCTGGCCCGAAGGATTAGATTTATTTTTACGTGGCTAAGGACCAGTTGGTTACCTAGCAACGGGACCTACAGCTTATTGTGGAATCCGAACCACATTATAGCGAGAAATTAATTTCTATCACCAGAAACAAACTCCTCTTGTTCTTCACTGGCCGGTCGGAGATTCGAACTCGTGACCAACAGAGTGGTAGCTGAGAACGGAACCCGCTCACCCAGCGAAGAACTCCAAAATATCCAGGGCTATATAGTTTTAGATTTTCCTCAAAATCTTGGCCAGTTGGAAAGTTGTTCTATCATATGCAAATTGCATATGATATTGCAATATAATGAGACTTTACAATCATATTTCTGATTAGAGACCAAAAACATTAGCTTATGACAAGTTTGAATGAAAAATATAATTTGACCTTAGAATAAATATCCAGGTTAAAGTTTTTGATTTTCCTCAAAATCTGGGCTGCTTGGAATGACGTTCTATCATATGCAAATTGCGATAGGTAAACCTGGAGGCATCTCAGGCAAGCTCAAGATGCTGATAAGATCATCTTCCAGGAATTCCGTGTTTAGTGAAACCGTTCCTCTGGGATCAAACTCTTTCTGCGATTTTATTTATGTGGTTTTCATTGGCGAAATATATTGCTTAATTAAATTCACCGTGAATCTTCTGTGATATTTTTATATGACAAGTAATTTCAATGTTATTTTAATGCATAGCGTAATTTTATTACATTGATTTGTAATATATATATATATATATATATATATATATATATATATATATATATATATATATATATATATATATATATATATTATATACACATTAATACATAAATATATATGTATGTATATATGACTGTGTATGTATGTATGTAAAAATGTTAACAGCTTTTATAAAGATATCTAATCATATTTCAGTTCGTGTATCTGTTTCTTATTCCATGTAAACGGTCACTGTCCTGCCTTATCAACCCACCTCTTACATACAGAAGAAAAGAAAACTCTGCTTCTATACTTATTTGCACATCAGCATCGAAACGAAAAAAGTTATTTCCCTGAGGGAATAAAAACAAAAGAAAGTTTGCAGAACTGAATCATTCCCCCAGGGCAGTCAGTCTCTCGGCCATCAATCAAAGGGAGGACAGGTCATTTGAATATCGAGTCTGGAAGACTGAGCGATATTTACTGAGCCTCCTCAGCTGTTTCGGAAGAAGTAGTCCTGTATCAGAGTGACTAAACTTTCAAAGGAAATGAAGACCGGAGGGGAATAAGTCTTAAAGGACTAAGAGATGGGCTAAAAATGTCTTTTGTCGAAGTTAGCAGGAGATTAGGTCAAATTAACCTTACGATTTTCCGTAGACAATGATAGACAGGGTTTGCTTACTAAGAAAATATACATTTAGAAAGAAAGTAGAATGGTAATCCTGGATTCCTTAAAACTGATCGATGTCTGAACTATATTCTGGGAATTCTCTCTCTCCCTCCTCTCTCTCTCTCTCTCTCTCTCTCTCTCTCTCTCTCTCTCTCTCTCTCTGGTCTCTTTGCGAGTAATAACCAAGAAATAGTTTTTCCAAGAAGGTATAAAATCCATATCAAAGCCAAATATATACACCAGGGGAGAGGAGAAAAAGCCATTTGAATGTGAAATGACCTGGGAAGCATAATTTCATATCTCTCTCTCTCTCTCTCTCTCTCTCTCTCTCTCTCTCTCTTGTTACTATGTTATATCCAGTTTAGCATATAGCGTGAATGCTCGCATTGTGTATGTACAGAGAAGAGGTATGCGTAACATGTGCAATTTTCCTTGCCACTTTCCTGTAAGTAGAGTTCTAGGAAAAATGAAATATCTGCAAGTCCATTTCTCCCTCAGCCTTTAATTTCCTGCGTCGTGGTCACACTTTTCTTACTGAATTATGTTCTTAGCGAAAAGGACTTTCTGAAGCAATTGTGATTTTCGCACTAAATGGCTCTCCTTCAACGGTAATGTTACTTTTTCTCAGTTTTCGTTGCTTTATGCTTATGGGTTTATGCAGAATTTATGATATATACACACTATATTTATATATATATATATGAAGTGGTCACCCTTGTCGTGTCTAGTGCCTTCGTCTCTCTCTCTCTCTCTCTCTCTCTCTCTCTCTCTCTCTCTCTCTCTCTCTCTCTCTCTCTGTTGCTTTGCTCAGGAATATGGAAATGACTTAATTCTTCTTCTCACATTCTGGGGTATGTGTCTCTGAGAGAAAGAGAGAGAGAGAGAGTGAGAAGACAAAACTTGCCATGTAGATACAACGACGAACGATAATAACAATAATCTAACTGTATTATATTATTTATTATTAATTTTCATTATTTATAATATGATTAATAATCTTGTTCTTTTTTTCTTTTATATTTTCAGAAACTCGGCACTGTCTCGTTTTGGTGAGTGTTAATATAATATGATTTTCGTATTTTAGAGAAGCAAACTTTTTTAAAGGTACTTTATTTCTCTTATTAGTGTTTTTGTTTGATGTTTATTTTCAATAATTTTTTCCACTGTTTATTGTCCTTTATTCTTTAAAACTTCTCACATAATATATATATATATATATATATATATATATATATATATATATATATATATATATATATATATATATATATATATAGTATATATATATATATATATATATATATATATATATATATATATATATATATATATATATATATATAAAATATATATATTCTAAAAACCTGATTGACTTACAAAAGACCTGAAACCCCCCAATCTCGTGCTGCCTGGAGATGTAGCCTTGCTGTGGAAACCGAGATTCCTCCGATTATAAACTTCAAAATCATCTCGACAGTATGAATGTATATTCTCATGACTATGAAATATTCCTTCGCTATAAAATCTAAATACGATCATGAATAGCAAAACTATAATAAAAATTTTGTTTACCTTTTAAAAAGTAGTTTTGTATTCTGAATTTGGTCTCATTGAAGAAAAAATATTGACATTAATTCCTACGTTCACAGAAACTATAATTTCCTTTTTCATGCGTTTTGATAGTGCGTTGAAACTCCAGCATTTTTGACGTTCAGGCTAGTCTAGATTTAATAAACAATTAGAACGAATTATCGCAACACTTCAGTTAAAAGAGAGAGAGAGAGAGAGAGAGAGAGAGAGAGAGAGAGAGAGAGAGAGAGTGAGTCAGGTAGAAATATGTAGGCTATCTAATTTCCAGCAGATATCGAAATTACTTTTTTCCCCTGACACATAAATTTCAGTTCACATCTTTCGGGAGAAAGCGTTCCTCGGTTAAGAGTCAGAGAGAGAGAGAGAGAGAGAGAGAGAGAGAGAGTCTAAAGGGGCACTCCATATTCAAGTGGCCCTTTTGTCTCCCCGGAGGCACAAATAAAGTCGGCATTTTATCTATTTCGGAAGGAAATATTTTTCGATCATAACTTGACAGGTCTCAAGGAGGAACTTCAAAGATAGACGGAAGAGTGATAACGAGATCCTCTCTCTCTCTCTCTCTCTCTCTCTCTCTCTCTCTCTCTCTCTCTCTCTCTCTCTCTCTCTTTCTGCTTCCCTTTTGACTCCTCATCCTCACTAATGAAGGATGAAAATCTTTGGGCTCGTAAATTTCAAAATCCTTTCGACTTTTTCGCGAAATATGTTTCCACACCCTCATTTTGTGCGTGTTGAATACATAAATAAAGGTTCAGATATCAGTGAATATATGTTTTAAAGGAGCCATGTATGTATGTATGTATGTATGTATGTATGTATGTATGTATGCATGTATATATACATACATATGTATATATATATATATATATATGTATGTGTGTGTATGTATGTATGTAGTGAAATTGCCATATTGTAGAGGTAATAAAACAACAGCGCAAGACTACAATTGTTCCCAGAAGGGTTGGTGTAAATTGCCCCTTTACTTTTGCAATGAATGAAAGTGAGATGAGTATAAAATACGAAAGAAATGGCAAATGAAAAAAGTGGTGGATTATATAAATGTTTTTCTCACAGAAAGAAAAAGCAAATCTCCAAATGCATTTCCTCACTACCAATAATATTATGTTACCTTTTGAGAGAAATCGAAAGGAGGTCGTCCGTCTCCCACTCCTGAGCTCTTCCCGGGATTAGATACTCGTTTCCTCTTATTATTATTATTATTATTATTATTATTATTATTATTATTATTATTATTATTATTATTATTATTATTATTAGATGAACCCTATTCATTGGGAACAAGCCCAACACAGGGGCCACTGACTTGAAATTCAAGCTTCCAAAGAATATTATGGTGTTCGTTAGACAGAAGTAAGAGGAGGTAAAGGGAATACAGAAAGAAGAGATCTCATTTGTTAAAAAATAAATTAACAAATTAATAAATGTACAAAAACGTAAATAAATTACTAAAATGCAAAGAGAGTTGTATTAGGGTAGTAATGCATTGCATTTCGCTTGAACTTCTGAAGAAGTTCCAATTGCACGACATCCTCAGTAGGGAGGCTGTTCCACAGTCCAACGGTGTGAGGAATAAAGGACCTCTGGAACTTTGGAGAAGTTCGACAGCGAGGCACATTCACTGCATAAAAAAAAAAAAAATCAGTATGTAATCTTTGCACGTTATCAGCAACAGTGTTCAAGAGCGAGTTATATTCAGTGATGACGGCGATAAATAATAATTCTGTATTTCACATATTATTCATGAATATTCCTGAAGTTCAGCAAACAAAATGAATCCCCCAAATATGTGGAAGGTAATTATTCATTAGCATTCATTTCCGGGTAAAGGTAGAATTTAAGATGGTTTACATAACATGTCATTATTAACTTGATAAACGTTGAACTATAGGTTGATAATATTTCAGTCTGCTCGGGAGTTCCAGTGATAAATCTAATGTAATGGAATGATTCCACCAACTGTAATACCTCAGTAGTACCTCTCTAGTTTTCGAAGGGGAATATTACACTTGCTTGTTGGCTAATATTAAAACGTCTCTGATACAGAATACTGCAGAATGAATTCTCTCAATGCACGCAGACTGGTATACATCATTAAGCCGTGGAAGTCCATAGGTCTCGACAGGTTTGCTGAAAGTTTGTGTTATAGATAGGATACGGTATCACAGTTATATTACTGAATGATTTGAAATGAAAAATCAAAGTAAAGGCAGACCTCTATGCATATCAAGAAATTCGGTTCCATTCAAGAGACAGTACAAGGAAACAAAACGAACATCTTGTAAAAAAAAAAAAAAAAAAAGTAATTTCGTAGCCAAATATTAGCGAAGATAAACTAAAAAATTAAATGTAGCAGTAAAAATGATATAATGAAAAATCAGAATAAAGGCAGATCTCTATTAAATCAGAAAAATTCAGTTCCATTAGAGACACAACACAAGGAAAGAAAACTAAAATCGTGTAAACGGAAAGTAAAAACTCAAAATCTCCAACATCAGATTTCGAAGCAGCCTCATCGGGCCGTGTCATCAGCGAGGGACTCTGTACAGACTTTTTTCCAGTGCGTCTGAAGCCCTATAATTAAATAAAGCAGTTTGTAATTCCAACGAAGTCGTTTCGGGAGAGAGAGAGAGAGAGAGAGAGAGAGAGAGAGAGAGAGAGAGAGAGAGAGAGAGAGAGAGAGAGAGAGGCCTTTCGCTGTTTTTGGGGAAACTCTCGTCTCGTGATTCACGTCATTTCGTCAGAGGAGTCGGTCATAAGGTGCTCTTTGGGAAAGTTCTCAGCTCTCTCATTCTCTGGTCATTAAGTAAGACTTGAAGGGTGCTACTTAAGTATTTAATTCGTTAACTATCTCAATCTTCGATCATTTAAGTGCGATTTGAAGGCTGCTAATTATTTATTTTCTTAATAGCCTATTTTGTTAGTAATTTAACTACAATCATAAATAAAACCTGTATTTGTAGTAAATGCTCTATGATAACATCAAGAGTATAAGAGTATATAATCTTTGTAATATGATTGAAAAATTATTCAAACTAATAAGATTAGTCTTAATGACATTCCAGCAAATTATTTGTCAAATGCGTGTCCCGATGCCTTATATTATATAGGATTTCTCTCTCTCTCTCTCTCTCTCTCTCTCTCTCTCTCTCTCTCTCTCTCTCTCTCTCTCTCTCTCTCCTATAACTGGGAGAAAAATATTAATAGCAGGCCAGTAATTAACCCCAAAATCCAGCGGACCAACTTTGCTTGAATATTCACCTTTCTTTCCAAAAGATGTGAAAATTATTTCATCATTCTGGGAACTTTATTGATTCGTTAAAATTAGCGATTTATTTCGCGATTCTGGGAGAGGGGAATTGATTCGTTAAAATTAGCGGAACTTTATTTCGCGATTCTGGGGGACGAAGCACTTGTCAGTTATGATTCCCCTTGAGTGTAAGATATTCCCAAGGTACAGTGGACTGGATATTAAAAGATATTTGTGGCTTATTTGTGAAAATAAAATGTTGTCTTCGTAAGGGACAGAATTAACACTTTTTTGAAAGTGTACGTAACGTGCTCTACGATCTTTCTTCATGAAACGGAGGCGTATGAAAGTTCGCTCACGATAACACTTACATCCATTTTTTCTCCCCTCTCTCTCTCTCTCTCCCTTTCTCGCTCACCGTGTATCGCCTCTCTCTCTCTCTCTCATCGCTTTCTGAAGTTCACCCACCCGAATCGCACTCATTCTCACCAAATCAATTAAATGGACCATTTAAAGAAACGCAATAGTTTCTACAAAAATAGGTTTATTATTCAAATAACCCAACAAGAAATGAATAAAACAAAGCAAAGATTAAAATGCATAATAAATGAAATATCGAGTTAGATAACTAAACTCTGAACTGCAAATCACTTCTGATTAAAGAAGTCTCACTATGGCTAATAGCCTGAAAATATCCAAACTCACACATACTCCCCAAATCAATAACTAGTCATGTCAAAAAAACAGTCTACCACATGTTATTCGAAACAGTCCACACTATCCACTCTGTCCACCGACATCTGTCCACAGACATCTGTCGGAAGAATTAAACATGATAGAAAACTCCCAAAAATATATGAAATGCAAAACACAATAATGGAAAGTGTAAAATGCATAGCCAAGATATGGCAAACGTAACATGACAAAACAATAATATAAAAGAGGTATGAATGTTCATATTAAATCTCCCACACCAGTTCAAAAGTTCATAATGATTAGAAAATCATAGTAAAAATCACAAGTTCAATTTCCTCCCATAAAAACAGAGATTTCAAACTCTACCTTATCTGCCGATTCAAAGCCTGGATCCTCTCCAAAGCTACGTCTAGACAACTGCAGTTCTATCACGTTAATTAACGATCAAACTCACTTTTAGGCAGATTTTGGCATAATCTAGATCAAATTAACGCACGTACTCACGAATATACATAACACTTCGGAAGATCACCTGACCGGCAATATTGCTGAGGAATCAAACTATTTGTTGAACACAAAGATTTTACCTCGAGTCTCTCGACCTAGTTCCATCTGACTCCATAAATTCTTCCATCACATCTTAAAGCATTGAAGCTATGAAATGCATATATGTGTCCTTTAAAATTTGTAGCAGCCATATTTTCTGAAATAGAGCTCGGCCACCACATAAGAGCGTCTCGCTCTCCTTAACGGCAAACTAAAACAAAAGCATATGTATAAAACATAACAGATAGAGCTATGCTCAACTAGCAATGTCTACTGCACTGCAGCTTTAAGGACTGCTCTCATGACGCACTTCCAAAGTCACTGGGGTTGAGTTCTTAGAGCCTTTACATGTAATCTTACAAACACGAATAAGCTTTACTACCCCCACAACAAGAATTATCAGTAAAACAGCTATTAAGACAATTAAAATTGTCGGCATAATATATTCCTGATACTGGAACATCACGGAATCGTCAATGTCTTCCAACGGTGGAACCGTCATTGGCACCTTGGTTGTAGGTACCGCCACTACCAAATGCTTGTTATGCGTATGACGCATAATTATCTTCTCGGAACTGTTGAATACAGCACGGCTAAGTACGAGAAAGTCCGTAGACAGGATTCTGCAGGATGAATCGAACTGCTCGGACCCTCGATGAACGAATGTCGTCGACTTGTTGTTCTGGCACATCATTGTAACTGCACTCTTTGTAAAACACGGCAGTTAAGAGTACTGGTGGACTCAATGTGGTAATCTCGCAGGAACTGTCTAAAGTCACATTCTGTCGGAGTCTGTCTATGAACTAATGATAATTCACAACCACCCACAGACACAACTCGCAACTGGAAAATACTACTGTCACACACACACTTCTCTCTAACTAAAGTACAACTCGTCTTATAATCAACTCCCGAACCTTGATATTGATCTCCCAAAAATGAACATGGTCTCTAATCTATCCCATGTCACTACTGAGTCTCCCAAAAACACTCGAAAAAGGTCTAATAACAAAAAGGTTTCATGTTACTGAACCAAACAGAACCACTAATGCAAAAGTAAACACTCACAATGTGAACTAATTCCAAGTGTGTATCTCAGAATAGTCACAGTCAACTCACTACTAAGCACACAACAACTCTACGGAACTCACTCACAAAAAAAAATTCTATCCAACAGAAAAAAAAATACTCGAGAATCCTATCCAAACACTAAAAGGTATCATATCTCGTAAAAGACATGAAAGTTCTACTCCGGTTAGCAAACATTTCGCAACACCTGACTAACTCTCAACAAAATAGCAATTGACGTAATGGCAATCGCTCCCACGATCTTAACAACTACAACTACTCACAATACAGCTCCCTTAATTTTAAAAAAAAGAAACTGGAAAAAAAATCCAGACACTCAAACACGATCTCCCAACTCGAAAAAAAAAAATCAGACTTGTTCGGTCCGATATACTAAGTACCTCCCCAAAAAATAATCCCAAACAACACACACATTGCGTCAGATGACAAAACACATCATAACACAATAACACACTAACACACGAGTCAAATCTCGTATGAAACTAGCCCATGTCTCAACCTCTAAAATCATTCGAAAACAAATGACTAAGAACTTCAACATCCAAAATGAACAAGAGATAAAAAAAATAAAAAAAAAATATCATATATATACAAACATCAACCCATTTATCCCTCTAACTATATACAAACGTTCCATTACATGACTATATACAAATGTTCCATTACACCCCAACTTTCTTTAACTTCGAAATATGGGTCAATTTCGTCACTCCAGTGTTTACATCTTTAATTACAAATCTATTCCCTCTTTTGATCTCTACAATCTCAAAAGGTCCGTGGAACTTCGGACTTAATTTATAATTCAGATCATTCCGAACATTCACTTTAACAAACACTCTATCACCCATCGAAAAACTATTCCCTCGATTTCGCGTTACTTTTCTCTACCATTGCACGCGAACTAAGTTCAAGTTCTTTACTGATACGTGCAAATCTTTCTCTCGCTGTATTTATCAATGAAGTGACCGTAACATCACCCTGAACACACTCTGGTAACAAATCAAAAGGTCCTTTCAACTTGTATCCATACAAAGCTTCTGCTGGAGATATCTTAATTGTGTCATTCATCATAGTATTGATACTATGTCGCACTTCATCCAAAGATCTGTCCCAATGTGTATCGGAACCTCCCACCGTCATGCGCAAAGCTTCGATTACTTTCCGATTCGCCCTCACACAACCCATTTGCTTCAGGTCTATACGGGATTATAGATACTTTCTTTATCCCCAACAAATTAGCAAGACCGTCTAAAGTCTTATTAATAAACTCCCTACCATTGTCTGTGATCAGACATTCTGGAACACCATATCGACAAATTATCCCCTTAAAGAACGCTATAGCAACTTCCTCAGCTGATTTGTATTTCAATGGGAAAATCTCGACAAAGCGAGTCAACTCATCAACAACTACTAATAAATGTCTATAACCATAAGCGGACTCTGAGAAGTTACCCAGAATATCCATATGCACTCTCTGAAACGGCCTATGTGGTATGGGATATGAACCCAAACGACACGACACTGTCGTCGCTGGCTTATTTGCATTGCAAATAGCGCACTTCTTCACAAAGGCTTCTACTGCGGAAAACATATTTTTCCAAAAGAACTTTGACCTGACGTTTTCATACGTCTTGTCCACACCCAAATGAGGAGAACCAAATTTACAATGTACAATGTCTAGAACTTGTGGTACTAGACTCTCTGGCACGATGATTTGTGTAATCTCACCCATGCTTCGAGTACTTCGCAAGTTATACTTAACTTTCCTCACCAATAAATTATTCTCCAACTCTAGACCAGAAAAAGGCAACTTATACCCTTTCTTCGGTGAAACTCCCTTAAGAAATGCCTTAGCATCTGACAACAATTTATCTTCATCTTGCTTTTGTTCCAGCAAGCCTATGTCCCAAGTGACATTTTCACCCGTAATATAACACACAGCGTTACTCTCACTATCACGAATAACAATCTCTCCCGAGACTGCCGACTCACTATTTCTCCCCGAAGTATGCACTGTAGGAACGTGTATGTCCTCTACATGCGATCTCTCAGAACTACTAATATCAGAGACATTAGACACCAAATATTTACTCTCTTCTCCCACACAGGATTCGGTGTGTATTTCCTCATCCTCGACCGGAAAATATCTGCTCAATGCATCTGCAACTACATTATGCTTACCTTCAATGTATTTGAGGTTTGCATCAAAATCTCTCAATGTTAGGAACCAACGTGCTCTCTTGGGCGACAAATTTGGCTTATTAAAAAGCTCTAACAACGGTTGATGATCTGTAAAAATCTCAACTTTATTTCCCAACAACAACATCTTAAAATGAACAAGGCTAGAGACGACTGCGAAAGCCTCCTTGTCCACAACTGACATCAGCCTTTCGTTACTACCACGCGTTTTGAACTTTCTGCTATAAAAAGCAATTGGGTGTAATTTCCTTCAAATTTCTGCATCAAACACGCACCTATACCTTCCTGACTCGCGTCAGTCACTAAGGTGAATGGTTGACTAAAATCTGAAACTTCAAAACTGGTGGGTTCACCAAAGCGTTCTTAAGCTTCTCAAAAGCTAATTGTTGACTATCACCCCAAACAAACTTAACGTCTTCTCGTAACAAATCTGTCAATGGAGACGCTATTGTAGAAAAATTCCGCACAAAACGGCGAAAGAAACCCGACATACCTAGGAACGAACGAATCTGTTTCCTGGTTTTGGGAACTGGAAAATTCACAATGGCTTTAACTTTCTCATCATTCACTCTAACTCCTCTTTAGAGATAACATGTCCTAAATAGACAATTTTTCTCTTCAGAAACTCACATTTGGCCAATTTGACCTTTAACCCAGCGAACCGTAATCGCTTGAGGACTTCTTTAACACCTTTAGATGTTCTTCAATTGTATCTGTGCATATGAGAATGTCATCCATGTACACAAACACCGACTTTCCTAACAAGCCATGAAGTACTGTGTTAACCAGTCTAGTAAATGTTATTGGGGACCCTTGTAATCCAAAAGGCATCCTATTAAACTCGTAATGTCCCTTTGGTACCGAAAATGCTGTATATTTACGGCTACTCTCACAAAGGGGAACCTGTAGAAACCCTTGCATAAGATCTATAGATGAATATATATTCTTGCCACCAATCTCAACAAACAAATCAGGCAAACAAGCTACCGGATATCTATCTGGGCATGTTTTTTCATTCAATTTACGAAAATCTACACAAACTCTGATACTACCGTCTTTCTTAGGAACTGCAAGCAAAGGAAAATTAAACGGAGAATTGGACGGTCTGATAATGCCTTCCGACTCCACTTCTGAACTTCTTTTCTACTTCTTCTCTGATCTTAAAAGGAATTCGATATGCTGGAATATATATGGGATTTGTACCCTTTTCTAGGCGGATTGAATGTTCTAAAACATCTGTAACTCCTAATTTATCTCCTTCAAAGCAATGATATCTAGATATTCTTTCAACACTTTCTCTACTTTATCTGAATACTCAGGATAATCAACTTTAGCCAAATGTTCATGTAGAACCTGACTTCGGAACTGTTGCTCCTCGTTAGGAAACATATTCCCGTCTCCACAAAACTCACTAATTTATGCTCTTCCTTAAACTCTTCAAAATCAATTACATAAGTACCCTTGTGATATTTTTTTTCACTGAGTCTTGATAGCTAACTAATTCTACTGAAGTCACGCCTGCGACTGAAATTTCATTCACTGACACCGTACTCACAACGTCTTTGAATTTCTCGGTTCCCTCAACAACGCACACTTGAGAAGGAAAATTCTTCTCTTTCAGCGACACTTTAACTAATGTAGGAACTCGCGGTTGCAATTCAATATCTTCCAACAAAAATCCTTTGAAAGATCTTTGCGGAATATCTTCACTCTCTAATGAATGTGTTACACATGTCTCAGACTGTGTCTTAAGTTTCTCACAAGTTTTTTCCTGTGTATATATGGAACAAAACAACCTGACTCACCTATTGTAATCCCCTGAACTCCCGTAAGAATGTTGATGTTATGTCGCATACAAGAAGGGTGTCCTAGCAAAACCATTTCACCTAAGGCTAATCCTTCTATGACCAAAAATGATTCTACTATTGTCTTTCCGCCGATACAAAGCGTAAGAAATGACGAACCTAAAATATTCAGTTTCCTCGCTTGTACATCACACACTGTCTCACTAGAAGGGACTAATTTGCACTCTGGAAACCTCGAGTGAAAAAAGGTCAGCATTTACTAAGTTAACTGAGCTACCAGAATCAATGAAAATATGAATTTCATTGCCATTAGAGAATCCACGTACAATCGGCCTAGGTTCTAGTGACTCTGCGACCTGATTAGTCATTATCCTGTGTCCGTTTTCGAACTTATCTTGTGAAAATTCTGCTGTTCCTTTGTGTATCTAGAACTTGCATCATGTGGAATTCTCCTGTCATATCTAGAAAAACCTCCCCGGGACTTCCTGAATAATCTCTACTCTTTGTGGCTGGGCAAAATCTCCATCCATGATCTGAAGATTTGCAAACTGAACAATATCTCACTCTGCAATTTGATTTACTATGGCCTATTTTATCACAATTAAAACAACGTATCGTTGTGACTGATCTCTCTGGAATTTTCTTCGATTCTACTCGTGCACATGTCTTCGCTGTTGCATCATTTCCCGAATGCGAGCGACTATCATTATTCTGTGGTTTGGAAACCGCAGCTGACATCTTTGCACCTCCCTGTACAAAACTACTGTCCAGTGTCGGGCATTTTGCTAGATTTTTGTTAATCTGTGCAAACAAAAAGGATTCGTCTGTATCCTGATCAATTCTCTTATCAAAACTATCTACAATTACATCTGGGACCGACGTTAACAGGCAAGCAAAGTGTAACAATCTTTCAAAATTATCTAAGGAGATATTATTTCCAGTTACCCATGGAGAACCTGTTATAGATTTCTTTAACTCAACTACTGCATCAAATAAATTCGCACTGTATGTGACTAGTGAATCATTGCCCTTCTTTATTTTGAGAAACTCTCGCAAATTCCGAACTGCGCATTCACGTTGAACTCCGCCATAAGTAGCTCGTAGAAATTTCTGCAGTTCATTCCAAGTTTTACACCTTCTGAACCCGAAACTGCGTGCTCGTTTCCCAATATCTCCTTTATCTAAATCCAGAAATGATTTAGCCTCTGTTAAAGCTTCAGCGCCATTCGTAATTTTCTTGGAATTCAGATAATTGTTCACTGACTCAATGAAAGTTTCTATGTTTTGGGTTGGCTTCCCATCAACTAACCCTTTAAAATTACTAATTCCCGCACTAACGCTCGTCACTTTATGCACCACAACTGATTGGGATGTGCTTGCTGCATCGTCCGGCATTTTGTGAGTAATCACCCGCCCTGAGCGTAACAACATAAAAAAAAGAAACCAAAAAGAACACTAGAGAAAGGTAAAAGTTACCCCCTCTAAAAGAAGAATAGAAAACGGAGTTCTACGCAACTTACGAGAATGGGGTACTTACCAATTTTGAAACAGAAAACGGAGTACCTATCACTCTACTTGCTAACCTGTGACGTCACCCACTCGAAGACTAAGCAAAACACACCAGCAGCGCGATTATTGTTGAATAATCACTTTGGTAATTAACTCACAATCACCACTATTCACACTTGTTTGGGTATTTTGTTAACCCCAAAATTGCTCTAGAGATCATCCAGATCTATTTCACAACTCCCCACTCCCAGTACTCGAATAGAAACGGAAAAAAAAAGGTCCCCGTATTTCACACGTAATCACGACCTACCCCTCATGAAACTCGACCCGTCGCTTAAGACTGAGTGTTAACCACTCATGACGCTCACGGCCTTGGGCATCAATGTTACCAATTAGTCTATTAGTAATCTCCCTCTTTCGCCATCATTAAAGACATTAAAATCATGCTGCCACCATTTAAAATCAAAAGACACCCGCTGCCAACATTTAAAATCAGACACCGCTGCCACCATTTAATTCTGTAACCAGGACAGAATTAACACTTTTTTGAAAGTGTACGTAACGTGCTCTACGATCTTTCTTCATGAAACGGAGGCGTATGAAAGTTCGCTCACGATAACACTTACATCCATTTTTCTCCCCTCTCTCTCTCTCTCTCTCTCTCTCTCTCTATCGCTCTCTCTCTCGCTCTCTCTCTCTCTCTCTCTCTCTCATCGTTTTCCAAAGTTCACCCACCCGAATCGCACTCATTCTCACCAAATCAATTAAATGGACCATTTAAAGAAACGCAATAGTTTCTACAAAAATAGGTTTATTATTCAAATAACCCAACAAGAAATGAATAAAACAAAGCAAAGATTAAAATGCATAATAAATGAAATATCAAGTTAGATAACTAAACTCTGAACTGCAAATCACTTCTGATTAAAGAAGTCTCACTAAGGCTAATAGCCTGAAAATATCCAAACTCACACATACTCCCCAAATCAATAACTAGTCATGTCAAAAAAAAACAGTCTACCACATGTTATTCGAAACAGTCCACACTATCCACTTGTCCACCGACATCTGTCCACAGACATCTGTCGGAAGAATTAAACATAATAGAAAACTCCCAAAATATATGAAATGCAAAACACAATAATGGAAAGTGTAAAATGCATAGCCAAGATATGGCAAACGTAACATGACAAAACAATAATATAAAAGAGGTATGAATATTCATATTAAATCTCCCACACCAGTTCAAAAGTTCATAATGATTAGAAAATCATGGTAAAAATCACAAGTTCAATTTTCTCCCATAAAAACAGAGATTTCAAACTCTACCTTATCTGCCGATTCAAAGCCTGATCCTCTCCAAAGCTACGTCTAGACAACTGCAGTTCTATCACGTTAATTAACGATCAAACTCACTTTTAGGGCAGATTTTGGCATAATCTAGATCAAATTAACGCACTTACTCACGAATATACATAACACTTCGGAAGATCACCTGACCGGCAATATTGCTGAGGAATCAAACTATTTGTTGAACACAAAGATTTTACCTCGAGTCTCTCGACCTAGTTCCATCTGACTCCATAAATTCTTCCATCACATCTTAAAGCATTGAAGCTATGAAATGCATATATGTGTCCTTTAAAATTTGTAGCAGCCATATTTTCTGAAATATATACATACATACATACATACATACATACATACATACATACATATATATATATATATATATATATATATATATATATATATATATATATATATAAATGTGTGTGTGCATGTATATACATCAGAAGACAGGAGCAGTAGCTCGGATGACAAGCGATCAAGAGTTCATGGAAAGGCGTTCTAATTGCATTGTCAAGGCTGAAAAAGCGGTTAAAAACAATTAATACTTGTATATATAACGCGAAAGGTATATACAGAATTTATTTTTCACCTTTTTTGCTCTCTGTTCTGCCTAAGATATAAATAAGAACAAAAAGGGGAAGACAAAATAACAGCAAAGTGGCGCAGAACACCTACCCATATTGGTGGCAGTGAAGGCTAGACTGACGTAAAGGACAGCAAAAATGAAAAAGACAGATGTGGTTAAAAAAATAGATAAATAAAAACATCAACCAATAAACAGCTGTGTTGACGATGATTGGTTGTTGAGCGTTGGAATGGTCAGTTTGATCATTATGGATTCCAAAGTGGCTAGTTCCTCCTCACTTCGCGCCTTTCCCACAATTTTAAAGTAGTTTTCGTCTATATGAGTTTTACAAATTTTTGCATGATTCCTCATGTTACTTTGATCCGGGCTTGATAGTTTGCTTCCAGTTCTGTAGCTAACCCCCTGATGAGAGCGAATTCGAACTTTTAGTAGTCTCCTGGTGCATCCAAATAGAGGCAGATAGAAGGAAAATAAATCAGGAGTTGATTTCAGAACTTGATAGGAGGAAATAACATTAATGTTGTTCAGAAACTGAAAGAAGAGCATTGAAATGTAATCACAAATTTTGAGCGAAAGTCACTGGAATTAGAAAATATAAATAAAGTCACGCCCACTGAAACAAACCACGCTAGAAAAGTAATTTTATTTATATATGGAAGATAATAAAACAGGAAAATGGTGAAGTAAACAAAAATTAGAATAAAAGGAAAGAAGAGAACAGAAATTGAATCAAGGTTTTTGAGCGAACTTCACTGGAATTAAAAATTAAATAAAAATGAGGAGTCACGTCTACTGAAACGACGCGTTGCAAAAGTGCTTCATATTTTTACGTAGAAAATGAAAGGCAGAAGAATACTAGAATTAAAGTAAAAAAAATAAATAAAAGAGGAAGTGGACGAGGGAAAAAAATCCACTCAGTAAAAAACGTCAGAATGTCGAGAAATTTGATGCAACCTCGTCTGAAAGTCTACATCGCTTTTATGGCCTTTTTTTTTTTTTTTTTTTTTTTTGCGTCAGTCGGAATATTTCAGACATTTTCCTGAGAGTCATAAGAAATGTGGAAACTGACCAAACCTAAAGAAGTATATTATGATGTCTCCTAAAAACTGTCTTTCGTTCGTGTAATTAATGTATCATTTATTTTCAACGTCTGTAAAATTCTAGTATATATATTTCTAGACATTTGTTCAGAAAGTTAGTTACAAGTAATTTGGATACCGGCTAAACCTTCAGAAACATTTTATGATGATGTCTTTAATTCTGAAGCTTTTGACTATGTGATGAATGGAGGAAATTATTTCAATTATCCATAAAATTCTAAAGTAGTTAGTGTATCCAGGAATTTTAATTATCAACAAAGTTCTTAAGCAAAATTATTTAAAAGGAAGTGATAATATAAACTATTTTTTATAAATCATTTGTTACATTAACGATTTTAGCAAGTAGAAAATATCTAAATGAAGAAAACTAATAACAAATATGATTTTATGAAATCCTTCTGTCAAATATCACCACAAATCGAAAAGACAGTAAAGCAATTATGAATTAATAAGACAAATCGTTATCCCCTGACAGTTACTGAAAGTGAAATTCTCTGAAATCTCTCTCTCTCTCTCTCTCTCTCTCTCTCTCTCTCTCTCTCTCTCCCCGTTTATGTGACCATGTTGAAATTTAGAGAACCATAGACGCAGACTCTCTCTCTCTCTCTCTCTCTCTCTCTCTCTCTCTCTCTCTCTCTCTCTCTCTACGTTTCTGTACCCGTATTGAAATGTAGAGAACCACACACATGGTTTGCCGAGCACTGAACCGGAGAATATGTAAATTCAATTCGTCACACATTCCTCTTATGGGAATGGAGCGATTCCACCCTCCACAGTGGGAGTATTCCAAGCAGAGCATTGAGGCTCTTGTAAGATTGACCAGAGGAGATTCTCAGTTTGCGTAGAATTGACAAGACTTTACTAGTGATTCTCTGAGAGTCATGTTTCAAACAGGTTAACTTTCATGCTTTACTAATGGAAATATTTAATGATAGAATCTACGAAAAATTAGCAGCAATGGTCTTAGCTGCCTAGATTATGATAATGAACAAAGTGGATGCATATATATGTACATACATATATTTACATACATACAAAAACAAACTCATACAAATATATATGTATATATATATATATATATATATATATATATAAATGCATATATATATATACATATATATATACAGTATATACTGTATATATACATACATACATACATATATATATATATATATACATATGTATATTTTTCAAGTAAATTAATTGACTTCTTAACTATTTATTATTATCGAAGTAAAAATGGTAGGAGTAGGTGCCTGTAATTTAGTCTTGCTTACATCTGCAACCTTGCATGACTTGTGTAATTTATTATTATTATTATTATTATTATTATTATTATTATTATTATTATTATTATTATTATTCATACAGCAGGTTATCATCTTCCAAAGCAAAAATAAAAAAAATAACATAAAAAAATAATGAAGAAAAAGACTAGAAGAGATTCACATACAGGTATACATGAACGGGTTTTATTGCAATCATTCATCACGTTCTTTTACACCATTTCCCACCTTCTGATCTTCTCTCTCTCTCTCTCTCTCTCTCTCTCTCTCTCTCTCTCTCTCTCTCTCTCTCTCTCTCTCTCTCTCTTCCAGAGGTAGAGATGCTTCATCTGTGTGTTGTGCAAAAGCCTTCACAGAACTATTGAGAGGAAGAAAGCAGGACTAAATGAACAGATGAATTAATGATTTTTTCCTTCATTTCTCATTCACCAAAAGGCCGCCATTAATCAGGAATTATGCATTATTTCACGCAGGGATTATTCAGCATACAATATTCATTATGTTTAACCATTTGCCAGGCCAGATTGTAGACAGAACGTCGGGATTGCAGACGTTGAGTTTCTTCTCAGTTTTGAATAAAGTCAGGTGGAAAGTTAGAGGGATTCCATTTGTATGAATTTCAGTCTTGCAAAAATGCAGTTGTGGGTAATTTCATTTTCAATCAACTCTTTCTTAGGTATATATATATATATATATATATATATATATATATATATATATATATATATATATATATATTATATATATATATACACACACATTATATATATATATATATATATATATATTTATATATGTGTGTGTGTGTGTGTGTGTGTGTTAAATTATCCTATCCCCAGGTCAAATAGGGTCAGCTTTTACTGCTGTATCTGTTTTAAAGAACAGAATCAATCATCTTACTTCCCTAAGATGTCTCTGGTAGCAGTGGCTCATCCCTGGGTCAGTAAATTCCTTCTCCTTTGTCAACTTCTCTCACTGAAACTATTCTTAAACAAAGGCCTACTGGAATTAAACACTCACGTACAAAACTAGACTTTATTTGCAGATTTAACGAAAGTGATTCAGCAAAAGCTACGATCATGAAATGGAGTGAATTCCACCCCCTACAAATGGAAAACATCACTGCAGGAAATTCTGATTCACAAACATTCAGGTTAACGGTCCTAAACCCGCTAAACACCACTTCCAAATTATTCGTCCTCTCAGGACGAACCCAGATTTCCTGTTAAAAGAAACATATCAATATATTAAAACCTAAGATGGTGTTAAAAGACATTCATAATCAAACCGAAAAATGTACAATGGAGAACAGAGCAGGGAAATGTATCATGGAAACAGAGGAATTTCACTGCAGTGCAACTGGGTCTTTCCACCAAATGTCTGGAAAAGATATAAGCGTTCATGAGTTATGGTACTCACTTTCTATGGCAACAAATAACAGATTTTCAAGTGGCGATCCTTCAACACTGCACTACTAACCAAATCAGACCCGGTCTCAAAATGAAGTCCCTCTGCAAGAGTCTATCCCCATGATAATATACCATCTGGGAGTGCAAAACACATGCACACTCACTTAACCATTTCTTTCGGAAATGTGACGACCCCGGTTCAATGTTCAATCAAACAGTCCCCATGGACTTAAATTATGAACAAATAGCTCTCTCTGTCCAGCTGTGCAAACCTCCAACGTCGACACAAATGCACCTGCAGCGGAAGTTTCACTGACAGGTCAGCATATTGTTCGTCCAAAGTCATCCAAGACTTAACATATATATACAATATATATGTATGTATATATATATATATATATATATATATATATATATATATATATATATATACAATATGTATATATATATATATATAATTTATTTATTTACTCATTTATTTATATATTAAAAGAAGTCGATTGCATTAATGGCACCAACAAGCTTCTTACCGGAGTCTTTCGATTCTCATCTTCCAATCTCTATTAAAAATTATGCCAAGTTATTCTCCTTCCATGTATTGTCCTTATCACGACAATTGTTTCGCCTATCCACAGCGTTATGCAGTGACAACGGAGCTTTAGCGAATAGAGAAGAGATCACTTGTAGGGTGTATCAGGAAAGGGCGAGGTTTACAGCTGACCCTTTTTCCCCGCTCTTGTTAGGACATGGGCTTGTCATCAGATCTTCCCAGAACACCTTGAGTGAATCTTAGGCTCATCCAACCAACATCATTCAGAAGTTTCTGTTCCCAAATGTTCAATGAACGTACTGAAAACTGATTCCAGAATGGTGCATCTGCGAATGTAACTGAATTCGGGAAAGGATTTTGAATGACGCCTCAGAACGTCATAAATCATCCAAAATGTGAAAAGAATCATTTTCAGCAAACCAGAAGCCGGCCACTGAAATAAAGCGTCAAAATGACGAACTGAAGATTGCAGAAAATGCCGCATAGGCATTACAAGTGACTTTGGGACTGGATTGCGAATGACACCTCAGAGGTCTACTGTAAGTTATATTATGTTATTCCATTAGTGTAACGACCCGGGTGGGCCGTTAAGCAGGTTCTTTAACATACTCAGGACGGGTCTGTCATGACTGACGGCAGATGCAACAAACAAAGGAGGAGAAAACAACAAAAACAATAAAATGAGCTTAATATTAATTTATTTTAAAAATATTTACAAGAGACAGGTCTGGTAAAAGTTAAACCATAAGCATAAAAACCAAGAGGCAGCACTAAACAAAATAAAGTTAAATAAACGATTAACTTTGCAATCCAGAAAGTAGCTTAAAAAAAAAAAAGGCAAAATAAACAACAGCAGGCAGAAAATAAAATACCAAACATACGTCCTCCATCGGGGCACCAAGACAGCCCTCAGCTGCACGACAGGGACAAGAACCCACAAACCAGAAAACCCCGATGGAGACGTCAGGACAGCCTCACGCTGTCATCAAAGATGAGCAGCTCGTGGTCACACGACTACTCATGGTCACACTCCACCTCTACGACGTGCTCCACTTCGTAGGCGTGCTCCAATTTGCTGCTCAAAAACTCGACCAACGTCGACTCCAAAAACTGCCTGCTGCTGCTGCCACTGCCGCTACCTCGCTGCCCTACCAGACCCGACTGAAGCAAGAAACACGGCAGCTCACCAACGAAAACATCAAAACATAAAAAACTTGAAGGTAAGGAGGCAGCAATCCAAAGTTTTGAACGAGCGGGGAACCAGCAGTTCCTGCAAACCATCACTTAACGTGACAATTAGACACTTGTTGTGTGTTTTACCCTGTGCATCCCAAGAAGCTGATAAAATTCAAGATAGACAGCTAACTGTTTGTGTATATGCAGCAGAGATAACCAAACCATTAACTCACAAGCAAATTCCCATTGCTTATGAGTAGTTCCTGTTGCATGGTACCAGAGGGGCCAATTAGCTAAGCATAATCTGTCGAAATCCTTCTTTCAGGTTTAGCATAGGCAGCTAACAAACAGTGTTACTTGTTTTATCAATAAATATTCTGAACGATTCACTGTTGACTGCTGAGTGACAAGTGCCGTGGACAAAAATGCAAAGATACAATCATACATAGTGAGCTTTTATTGAAAAGAGTCTTATAATAATTCTTCCTAATGCACATAGCTTGACTTATAAAGTTTTGCATGAGTTATCGCTTCTCTTCTGAATGCAAATGTAAGTAAATATTAATGTATAACCAAAGGTTCATAAAGATTTTTCTACGAACAACAGTTTTACACAGTGCAAGCGAATGCATGCAAGGCGTTGCTTATTAACACTAACTTGCAACCCGCATAATTTGGCAGCAAATAATTTCCACACTAAAGAAGGGAAATCTGCTTCCTCCTTTTGACCATTTGCACTTGATATTCTCACTGCTTGCTCAGATGGAATTAAAGGAGCATTAGCATCAGATAGATGGCTCGATTTGGTCTCAAATGAAGCCGCTGTGGGATTTGTGGGTTAAACGTAATATTCAGATTCCTTTATTTTTCTAGCTGACGTAAGAGGTTATGGGGCTTGCAACCTCATCCTAAGTCTCAACTTTTATTATATATATATATATATATATATATATATATATATATATATATATA
>NC_089755.1:8412547-8451387 GCF_040412425.1 Macrobrachium rosenbergii
AGTGATTTTTGTTAGTGTGTGCAGTGTGTTTAATTGCAACATCTCGACCGCTTGCGCATGTTAAGTACACGCAAGTGTATTTCTGTGCGGACAAGTGGGTGTTTTTTGCTTTGGTGGGAAGATTATGCACCGTTGTCATCAGGCAGGAGCGTCCGTAAGTGTTCAGTTATCGCCTTGGCTCTTTGATTTCTTCCACTATTGTGTGTTTTTTTTTTTTTTTTTTTTTGGAATACGACGCAAATGTCAGTATCATATGTTACGATTCGGCGACAGTTTTTTTCCCCTGGTTAAGATTCTCTTTTTTTTTTTTACTGGTATTACATGCTTTTGTTTTAAACTATTTTTTTAGTTATATACATACTTGTTTTATTTTGGTTACATACGTGCACATATTTAAGGGGGTGTTGTAACTGGGGTCAGAGTTACGGGTGTGAGCTTACTCTGTGATTTTTGCCTTGGTAACTGAGATCGAGAAGTGGATGTCTCAGAGGTTTTGCGCTCAGCAAATTTTCTGTTTAGTTTCGCAAAGGAAGGTGTTGTTGGGAATAGAGGGGAGACTTTTTGCACTGAGGGGAAGGGAACAATTTTCCTCTCTTCTCCTTCTGTCTCCTCCGTCTTGCATTTACTTGAGTCCCGTTCTCTTTACTTGAGGGTAGACTTGCATCTCCTTTCGTGGAGGGTTGACTGTTTTTTTTTTTTTTTTTTTTTTTTTACCCTTGAAGACTCGGTGTTCATCTTGACCTACTTTGAGGTCAGCTGTGCCCACGGCCCGTCTATGTGTTTTTTCTTCCCGTGGGGTTATGAACTGATTGTGGGTTAAATAATACTTCCTTTTGAGTTTGGAGGTTAATTGTTGAAGTAATGGGATAGTAACATTGTGGGGTTCTTCCTGTGTGGGGATTTTTGGAAAAAATCTTTTGTTTTCAGTTGTCTTTGATATTCTTAGGTATCTTTTCTACTGAGTGGGATATAAATGGTTTCCTTTTATTTATTGTTTTTTTTTTTTTTTGAGGGTTTCTTTCCATATGATTTGGGAAATTTTGCATTTGTGATCAGCCAAGAGGGAGTTAAGCTACGCCCTCAAGGAAGGGTAAATTGTTAGCAAAGCTATTTACGAAGGGGAAAGCTGGGAAAATGGCTGGAGGGGACGATGATCAGACTTTGCTTCATAAAATCACAACGGTCACCTCAGGAGTTCGTCCATTCCAAGAGTTCTTGGACGATGTTCTTTCTCAACCAGTGTAGATTTTTCTTGAGAGTGTTAACAATTTTCTAAATGCTAAGGGGCTTAAGGATGACATAGACGTATTCAGGGAAGCTAAGGCTCTATTAGATTTTAAGAAAGGTGATTTAGGTCATCGCTGTCGCAGTCAACAATTCGCCAGGTGCAAGACTTGGTCGGGTCTCCAAGAATTTCTTAGAACAGCCTATGGTGGTGTGGAGTGCGGAGATTCAGTCCATGGTTTATTTTTTTTTATTTTTTTTTTTTTTTTTTTAATCCGGAAGGGCCAGAAGTTGATAGTTGAGTTGAGTTCTCAACTTTTCGATGCCGCGGAAGAGTTTGTGGAGAAACTGAAAGGGCCTCCATGGGCTCTGTTTGACACTATCGCCCTGGATAACCTTCATAAATTGTTGCAATTCGCTGGGATGTTAAATGATGTCCCTGATGCTATAGTGGATAATTTTGACAAGATTATAGACCCTATGTCTGATGAGGCATTAATTTTTTCTCAGGTTCGTGAGCATATGCCGAAATGCCCGTTTTTTTATGGTGTATCGAAGACTTTTGTTTGTGTTTCAAAAGGGGATTCAGCCTTTGCTCCCGGCAGTTGTTGTGGGAAAGTCGAAATTGACAGAAAGCTTAATGTAGCTTCCAGTGGCCCTTTTGCCAACGTTGATGGCGATAGGAAATTTGTGGATCAGACAAGTTGCTTTAATTGTAATATGCCGGGACACATTAAGAGATTTTGCCGAGTTAAATATTGTGGCAGTTGTAAGAGTTCTGATCACCCTTGGCAGTCTTGTCCGTCTCTTAAACGGGATAATGCTAGACCTGCATTTCATAGTTTTGGTAACTCAGGTAAGAAAGCTCCTCATGGGGATCTAGTGATCAGCGAAAATTTCCGGGAGGCCGATCAGTTAAATAGGAAAGGGTGAATTGTTCATGACATATAGGACTTACAGCTGAGGCCCGGGAGCCGAAGCCAATTGTGAAAGGGACTGTGCATGGTGTCGATGTCTCGGTATTTATTGTTACTGGTGATTCTGTTAATATGATAAATTATGATTTATATCAATCGATGTTTTCCAATCACTGTTTGAGACCCACTAAAGAGACAGCGTGTGATGTTCAAGCAAATATGATGAGTGTTTTAGGTTACACGGACGTTTGTTTGTCCCTGGGAAGTAAGGTTATCAAAGAGCCATTTTTGATTGTACAAGGGGCTGCTTTGGGGAGTACATTTTACAGGGTCATCCAGCGTGGCGGCGAAACAGAATCTCAGTTCATGCGGGAGTAGGAGGTATTGCTGTTGGGGTACCTGGGGTTTTCGTCCCGTACGAAGAAATGGATGAGATTGAAAGGGATATTGAAAAGGGATTGGGAGTTGATAATGGTTTACAGGTTGATACTGAACATGTTTCTGAGGGGAAGAAGTTTTATAAAGGTATTTTGTTAGAATAAGTGGTTTTGGGACCATTTTCCTGTGATCTGGCTGTCCTAGACATTTTGAGATGGTGCTTGGATGGGCGTGGCCCTTGGGAATAACAATAAGGTCTTAGGACGTGGGGCAGGGGTCAATGGTGGTGCTATGAGCAGGTAAGATGGGCCCTTCGGGTGAGGTGGCACTGGCACTCAGTCTGATTTTGGTCTGAGTGACCTAGGTATGATAGGATTGAAGGACATTGACTGTTACCTAGAACTTAGGATTGTGCTAAGAGGTGATAAGTCAAGGTTGTTCGTGATGAACGGATTCAGTACGTCTAAAAGACTCAAGGTTGGTTTGAATGAATGGGTTTAGTATGTCTAAAAAGACTCAAGGTTGGTTCGAATGAACAGATTTGGGAAGTCACGTAAGGACTTCGGATTTTTTAAATGAACGGAGAGTTGGGAAGTCACGCAAGGACTTTGGAGTTTAGTTCATTCGAGTACACAATTAAATGTGTTAGTGAAGATTATGCTGTCGCCGCAGCAAATACTAAAAAATCTTATTACTCTGGGCAAACAGGAAGCAGTAGCTTCTAATTCTACACAACTGAATCCGTGAATGAATGATTATGCTATCGTTACAGCAAATATAAAATTGTATTGCTCAGAGACAGAGAGAGAGAGAGAGAGAGAGAGAGAGAGAGAGAGAGAGAGAGAGTAACAGTGAAGAGGCGATTCTGAGAGAGAGAGAGAGAGAGAGAGAGAGAGAGAGATTATGCACAATTAAACACGTGAATGAATGATTATGCTGGCATTACAGCAAATGTTATAAAACTGTATTGCTCTGGGCAAATAGGAAGCAGTGCCTCTACGGGTACACAATTAAATGCGTGAATGAAACAATTTAGCTGGCTTCTCATCCAAGAATAAATGCATAAAACATGATGACGGAATGATTGTGCTATTTTGAAGTGCGCGAGATTAAATGCAGTAGAATATGACAAGTACAAAAAATCTTTAATCTACCATGTATGGGCAAAGCTATATTTGCTGAGATCATTTGCACAAAAGAAGGAACGAAATTACGTTACTCTACTGGACTCGTATTTGGCACGTGATCGATTTTGACAAAGACTGAGGGCACGTGATGTCTGTTATTACGGGGTCTGCACGTGCGTGGCATCTGAACGAAAAGGGGTTGCGTGGGATCTTCATGAAATGACCGAACAATCATTCGTCTGCCTTTTACTGAATGCAGTTTAAATAGGTAAGGATTGTTTATGACTCGTGTTAAGGGGTAGATTTTTCATGTTCGCTTTGTCATGGATGGGATATTAATGATTTAAAGAGGCGATTCCTTCAAGTGCAAAATTCCTGGGTTACGTGGCCCTGAATAAAATGAGGTACAGGAATTATAAAGATTTCTCAAAGACGAATTTGGGAATCGTGTTAACTGAGTTTCTTGTCCTATTGTTAAGGTTATTGAGAGAGAGAGAGAGAGAGAGAGAGAGAGAGAGAGAGAGAGAGAGAGAGAGAGAGAGAGAGAGAGAGGAAGCCAGTGGGCAAAACTTCCTGGGCTAAGTCTGGGGTTCTTTCTCTCTTCTGGGAAATGTATGAAAGGGTGCGGCCTTCCCATGGTTTACCAACATAAAACGGAATGAAATGGAATTTACCATGTGTTACGCTTCATTGAGGAGTTAAACAAACGCAAATGCTAGACACAAATTTTGGCTTGTGTGGCCTGAACAAAGTCTTACGCCATTATAATATTTACTCAGCAAAGGAGAATAATATGCTTGCTTAATGAATTCCTAACCTCTAAGAGGGAGAGAGAAAGAGAGAGAGTAAAAATAATAATTCCAGCAATACGAAAAAATTTGCTGGACAAGTAGTCCTCACTCATGTCTTCTAACGTGTGCCTAACTAAGTTTTCGAATGGAAAAAATGTCCGAATCACATGTGAGGAAATACCCACACTATTTCTTGTTGAGCACTTTGAAAGTCACTTTTCATGCTACCTAATTAGCCTATAGTGAAAGACATGCAAGCTATCATGCATTAGCTATCAAAGCTTGTGGAATAGTTAGTAACTCTCTTCTCTATAACTGGGTTGCATGCACGCAGTCTGACAAATTCCTAACTCTGTTTCATTCAAGATTTTGGTCGCACCTAACATAAAATAACAGATAACAATACTGTACTTATTGTGGAATTGGATCGCTTGCGCGCTTATAAGGGGAATTTACGCCAGCAACAAGTTCGTTTCTAATCTTGCAACCAGCTTCTGGCAAAGCTATTCAGCTATAATTGCTATTGCAAGGGGCTTACAAGGGTGAAAGGGGCCAATTTGCGAGGAGATCTGAGCACAAAGGTCGCCATTGATATGGGTTCTAAGCTGAAGGCTACGGTAATTTACCTTGGGAAGGTGAAACCTGACTCTAATAATGGGTTCAGGTAAAACCTTATGCAAAGATTTTGGCTGAGGGCCTTCTTTAAAGGGGGGAAGTTATCAGGTAAACATTTAGGTTTCACTTAATTAATTATATTCACATTAGCAAAACACACATATCAGAAGAATACAAAGCATAAATTAAGACAGGTAACAGGGTCCTGTCATATAAAGAGGTTAACAAAAAATGTATGATTCTCTGAAAAAACTCAAAAGGCGACCCTCTTCAAAGGGCACCGAAGGGGAGAGGAGCAGTGGTTATGCCACACAAGATGACAAACAGATCCACAGCAGGCTAACTCCTATCTGCAGCCAAGAACAAACAAGGTTACTTAGCTGCAGTAAGGCACTTTGATCCGGGAATCGAGGAATTGCACAGAAGGTGCTTAGAAAGGACTTGATTTCGATAACTCGGATTTTAAACAATTATGTTACACTTCACTTCACTGGTTCATAAATTAAAACAACGCAAAATAATAGCAATGCAGGTCTTGTTGTAGGTATATCACACTACGAAAGGAAATGGAAAATAGCAAAAGTTTGACAGGGACGTGACTGACACAAGAACCTTGACTCTTGTACATTACCTTCGTTGGGAGACGGATTCCTCGTCTTTGGGGGCGCCAGTGATGGAAGGTAGTGTTAAAGGGATTCACTACAAAAGTGACTTAGGCTCTGGACAGCCACATGGGACAGCAAGGGGCAGCTCAGGGGAGCAAGGGAGGACGGAAGTTTCCTGGGTAAGTTCCAACTTCTTCTAAGAACAATGTGCCCGTGTGATGCCCTTTTATAGTGTCAGGAGATTAAGAGCCTGCTCCTTGTAGATGGTGCTGTATGGCGGCAGACCACGTTTTCTATAAGGGTCGCGCACATGGCACATGGGGTCATCCGGCCCAGGTGTTCAAGATGGTGCCAGTCACATGGGTCAGTTGCTAAGCGCGGGAGCCGCTTTCTCTTTTGACTTTTCTCCTCTGCCGGCTTTGCTTGCCTCAGGAGGGATTACCATCTATGACAGAACAGCACCTGAAATCAAGGTGTTTGGGCAGCCACTTCGACAAGGAAAAGGGATTACGAGCTCACCCAAAAGGGGTAGTGGTAAGAGGAGTCAAATCGGGGCACATTTTATCCACAGTTAACCTTTACGGTTGAAATGAAAACAATGGACATCATTTCGAAAGAGTGTAAAATATTCTTATATTGTATCTTACTTTACTTCTTGGAGGATGAGATGGCATGTGCGAGGTTTACCTTATTACAATATATATACATAAATGATAAAATAATAATGATTGGTATATTAGCATGAAATAAAATGAATGGCTACCGAGAAAAATTCTGATAATTCTCTTGACTTTGCTAGTTATCGATTTAAGTTAATAAAATTAAATTATTTCTCTATTAACCTGTGATACATTCACGTAACCTAATGCAGAATAAGGTAACATTATAGTCTGCACGCACACATACACACACTGACATATTACACAAGTTCTTCATTTTGCTCAGGAACAAACGAATTTCAAAAAATATTGATATCTGAGACAATAAAAATGTAGGCCTTTACCTTATACATCTAGTTTATATATCAAAGACCGTATAACCTTCATAGGACTTTGACTCTCTTTGTAAAGTTCACTCAAACATCAAATCTCTTTTTGAGCAACAAAAGCAGAACATAAACTCGATACCTGTAGTTGAACCATTTGTATACAGACGAAGTTTAACGGAATTCGTGGATACAACTGAAACTTATTCTAATATTTGTTTAGTTGGCTCAAAGTTTCTTCAGCGAATGGAAGCTCATTTTGTAAGTAAACATTCATCGCTTCTGATGTGTTTACCTATAAGGAAAATAAAAAAAAACTGAGACAGGAAAGTTTAAACAAACATTTTGTTTATCTAAGAAGCAGGTTTCCGCTGCGTCTAGTTGAAAGGCTTATGTATTTCATTCATGAAAGAATACATATATTTTTTCCATGTGAAATATGATTTTGTTTGGTGTGTAGGAGAAAAAGTCTGATGTATTTGATTTCAGTTGTGTTTTTTGCCTCACAGTTTTTTTTTATCTTGTTACGTTTTTCTAATCGGAAACGGTAAAAAAAAGCACAAACGTAGGGGGAGGTGGCCTCTTTTCTACAAGGGGGAGTTGGAGCGGTTGGACAGCGAGATAAAGAGGTCCAGAAAATAAAGGAGATGAAGTACAAGGATCGAAAGGTGGAACTGGGAGAAAAAATCAGTTGCCCTATGAATGAATAGTTAGAGGTGTTGGACAGCAAGACTGAAGGAAGAAACAGGGAATGGAGGTCAAGTAAACGTCGGTGCAGCTAGGAACCGAAGGCACACTAAAAACATCCCACAGTAATGCCTACAGTGCACCACGTGATGTGTACTGACGGCACTAACCCTCACTTAGGCATATACACACAGTCTGTTTCAGACAGAGACATCGAACCAAAGCAGAGACAGTCTGAGATAAAACAACTTTTTGAGTCATTGAAATTTTTAGCTCTTGGAAGATTCCCCGGTTTTTTTTTTTATTTCTTTCTTTTTTCTTTTAGCTTTCTGTAAAAGAAAACTATTGTGCCGGCTTTGTCTGTCTGTCCGCCCTCAGATCTTAAAAACTACTGAAGCTGGAGGGCTGCAAATTGCTATATTGATCATCCACTCTCCAATCATCAAACATATCAAATTGCACCCCTCTAGCCTCCTCAGTAGTTTTTATTTTATTTAAGGTTAAAGTTAGCCATAATCGTGCTTCTGGCACCGCTATAGGTACAAACAACACAGGCAATCACCCGACCGTGGCTGAAAGTTTCATAAAGCATTATGTGCTGTGCAGAAAGCTCGATTGCGCCAAAGAAACTTCGGCCCATTTTTTACTTGTTTTTTGGGGGGGCGAGATTCTTCTGCCTCTTATCTTGGCCAGGAAAGTTTCCACTTGTGAAGATTCCTCATCTTTCTCCTTGTGTCGAATTCGTCTTCTTAATGGACAGTAAATCTTACAATCCTTTTCCAGAGTGGCGTTTATTTCTCTCTCTCTCTCTCTCTCTCTCTCTCTCTCTCTCTCTCTCTCTCTCTGCCCGTTTCAAATATTTTTTTATGCTTTATCTTTCAAATGCGCTTTTACTCTTTCTTCATTTTTGTTTCTTGGTCACGAAATTCGCAGAGAATGCATTCCAACAGCCCTTCGGAACAGCATTTTAACAGCACTTTCGAATGCCACTTTAACATAATTTCCGAAGAGCATTTTAACAGCACTTTCGCACCGCATATTCGACATCTTGGAACAGCAATTTCGAACACCATTTTACAACATTTCCGAACAGCATCTTTTAACAGCATTTCCGAATACCATTATAACAGCACTTTCGAAAAACTTTTTGACAACATTTCTGAAAATCATTTTGACAGCATTTCCGAACGTCACTTTAACAGCGCTTTCGAATAGCATTTTAACAGTATCTTTTAACAATACTTTTGAAAAACATTTTAACGGCTCTGTAGAATGGCATTTCCGAACAGCTTTTTAACAGCACTTTAGAACAGCATTTTAGAACAGCATCTTTTGACAGCATTTAAGAACATAAACTCTTAACAGCATTTCGAGAAGCATTTTCAACAGCTCCTTCCAACAGCATTTTAACAGCACTTTCGAGCAGCATTTTTAACAGTATTTTCGAGCAGCATTGCAATAGCATTTTCGAACAGTATCTTTTCACAGCATTTTCTAACAGCAGACGATGTGTGCCCATTTATAACTGGGTGGACTGGTGGGAGGTAGAAGGGGAGATATCTACTGGACTATAGCAAACACGAGTCCAGTGCTGTGATGCCAACCACAGTGATATATATATATATATATATATATATATATATATATATATATATATATATATATATATATATATATATATATATATATATATATATATATATATATATATATATATATATATATATATATAGTTTATGCATGACACCAGGACTAAAAAAAAGTGAAAATAAGAACTACAAAACTAAAATAAAAAAAAAACCTCAGGTAAAGAGAAATTTTAATCAAATAAACTCCAAAAGTCTAAAGCAGACAGACATATAGACAGAGAGTCAATGAGCAGATGACCCCAGGCGGTAAACAAGGGTCAAACAAAGGTCATTGAAAAGGTCACCCAACTATTTAAACAAAATAATCAGGCCTTGGAAGAGCAGATACAAACTAAATTAAGATACATCAAGATACAGGATACATTAAGATACAGAATACATCAAGAAAATACTCTGGATTTATTAGAAGAGGAATATTCCATATTCCCAGAGGGAGGAATGAAGGGCCCTTCAAATTCTTCTAAGTTTCGAGTGGACCCTATGTCTTCGTAAGACGTTCCTAGGAGAGGAAAAAGTCTGGAAATTATATATATATATATATATATATATATATATATATATATATATATATATATATATATATATATATATATATATATATATCAATGCAGCATGAAAGAACGAGTGCTTGAGAATAGCATAAAATCCACGTGAGAAGGTGAGTGAGAGCCAGGACTCTGAACAAGTACTTTTGTAGTTTATTCTACATTTCCAAGTTCACACTGAATACAATACAAGTTGACAGAACTTTATATACAAAGACAGAAAGGGGGGGGGGGGTTACAGTTTGTTAATCTGGGCAGCATGTTCTGTAAACAAAAAAGACAGGGACAAATGGTCAAGGGATTATCCAGGATGGAGATTAACATCCTTGGTGCACGTGGCTTCAATAAACAGTCTCCAGAAGATTCTTCCGACGGTCGTTGACCTTGTAGATTATCAATGACTTATCCCAGTTCATCCCATGGCCTGTCTTAAGCCAATGATCCACAATGCCATTGTTTGATAAGCCTCTTGAAATGGCATATTTGTACTGGGAGCTTTTTACTTTTAGTCCTTTTGATGTTTGACCAATATAAATCTTATTGCATTCTTTGCAAGGAATACTGTATAAAATATTGTTTGAATTGGGTGGGCTATTCTTAATTAGTTTATTTCTCAAACTATTATTATTTTTAAATACTAGGTTAATATCAATAGTTTTTAAAATGGGCACTGCAGGAATGAAATTAGAATGAAATGGTAAACAGAATATTCTTAAGTTCTTTCCTAACACTGGTTGGATTGTAATATGTCTTTTCTGTTCTATTTTTACAAAGTTCCAAGAAATATGGAGGGTAACATAATGAATCTCCTATTTTATCGATAATTTTAAACCCCTCCTCCAAATATTCAGGACTACAAATTCTAAGAACTCTAAGGTACATACTGGAAAATGTTGACACCTTAATTTGTTTATCATGGTTAGAGTAAAAATGAATATATGACAAATTATTCGTGGGTTTCCTATATACTTTAAAACAAAAATTGGTGTTATTTCTAATAACTACGACATCCAAAAATGGTATACAATTATTTTCTTCATATTCTATTATGAACTTTATGGATGGTACAAGATTATTAATTGTGTGCAAGAAATCATGAATATTTACATTTTCTTTTAAAACGCAAGTATTATACACAGAAAAACATTGAGCTACAAATGTCGTTTAATCTCTCTCTCTCTCTCTCTCTCTCTCTCTCTCTCTCTCTCTCTCTCTCTCTCTCTCTCTCTCTCATTTCGCTTCCCCCTTTACCCTTCCGAAATTTTAAGGGGCCATCAATCACTCGACGCGGAAACGTAAACTTTCTCGAATTACCATAAATATGACAACTGCCCTTTCAATGACCTGACTTTATGGGATGGACTTTCGGACTCAGTGTATAATAATTCATCCCCGTCTTTCATTCCTCTTCATTTAATCCCTTCGTGTTATATCTGTTTGTCCAATTTGTCTGTCTAACATTTCTGGTTTATTCATGATGTGGAAAAGTTTGAATTCATGAATATATATTCGTAAGTCTGAGTGGGTCTGAGAGGGTCCTTGATATAAAGGAATTTAGAGGAAGTAGACAAATGAAAAAAAAATATATATATATATATATATATATATATATATATATATATATATATATATATATATATGTATATATATATATATATATATATATATATATATATATATATATATATATATATATATATATGTATATATATATATATATATATATATATATATATGTATATATATATATATATATATATATATATATGTATATATATATATATATATATATATATATATATATATATATATATATATATATATATATATATGTATATATATATTATATATATATATATATATATATATATATATATATTTCATTCGTCCGTTGTCATAAATAAAAAGAAACAAATTAATTATGAAAATCTAAAATAACAAAAGGTTCTTAACTACCCAAGATACTTCACGTAGAATGGAAGAATGTTCATTCTATGCTGCGCTACGAAATCTCACAATCTCCCGCTCTTCAAATTGGCCTCTCTCTCTCTCTCTCTCTCTCTCTCTCTCTCTCTCTCTCTCTCTCTCTCTCTCTCTCTCCCATCAGTCAGTCTTCTCTATGTAAACGATCTCCAAAGTCCTAGGAATCCTTTGAGTCCCTTTGTGATGGCTGCCTCGTCTTTTTTTCTCAGTTGTGACTCCTGAAATTCGTTAGGTCTGTTACTTGTGAGATTTAATATGAGTCTGCTCTCATCAGAACGTGATGTGACTGTAACATCTATGCCAATAAAACTAAAAGTATTTCACAGAACAGCCTTAGTACAGTAGGTCGTTGGGTCACATTCTTCTTTAGGGCAAATTATTTCCAAATTTACTCTACGCTCCTGACCTCATTTCTTACGAAAGGTTAGCACAAACGAAATTATTACGAAAGTATTTTCGACTCAAATCTTCAGGAAACTCATTTTATACCGAACTCAAATAAAAAGCTATGATGTGATAAATTACAATAAATTTCGATAATTCTTGAACTTGTTGTGATAAAAAATCAATAGATTTCTATTTCGCAAACATGATGTTACTTATATTTATGCTAATAAAATCAACATTCCCTTGTAAGTAATTGTTAAGTAACTGAATATGTTTCATAGAACAGCCTTAACAAGTCATTGGGTGATATTTTTATTGAAATGAACGCGGTTTTGGAAGAGAGAGAGAGAAGCTATTTTGCCCAGAAGGTTTACAAAGACACTGTTGACCCTGGTCCCACCCCCTAAATCTCTCTCCCTACTGCAACCGCTAAACGAGAGAAAACTCCTCATCACTGGGGAAAAACATCTCATTGCATATGAATCAAAGCGTGAGGAAGTCAGGCAAAAAACAAAAACAAGTAAAAACTGCGCCGAAGTTTCTTCGGCGCAATCGAATTTTCTGTACAGCGTATACTGGTGTATGAGCCCGCGGCCCATGAAACTTTCAGCCATGGCCGGATGGTGGCCTATCCTATAGCGATGCCAGACGATCATGGTTAATTTTAACCTTAAATAAAATCAAAACTACTGAGGCTAGAGGGCTGCAATTTGGTATGTTTGATGATTGGAGGGTGGATGATCAACATACCAATTTGCAGCTGTCTAGCTTCCGTAGTTTTTAAGGTCTGAGGACGGACAGAAAAAGTGCGGACGGACAGACAAATAGCCATCTCCGTAACAGTTTTCTTTGACAGAAAACTAAAAGGTCATTTTCAAAATGAAATGCTTCTCTCCTCTCGTCTTCTGACTTTTGTCTTGTCTTTGTGCTTTTATTCTATTTTCTTATTCTTGTTTTTGCTGCAATGCATTTCGATTTACAGGAAATCCAAAAGAAAAGGATAAAGGGAGGAAAAACCAAATTCTATCCATAATGAAGAGAAGCCTTGAGAGGAGGAGGTAAAAAAAAAAATCATTTCAAAACTGGCTATCTTCCGAGTCGAGAGCGTCTGAATTTACAGGAAATCTAAAAACTTCAAAAAAAAAAAAAAAGGATAATGGAAGGAAAAACCCAATTCTATCCTTAATGTAGAGAAAACTTGAGAGGGAATATAAATATAAATTCGAACAGAGTTATTTCATGGAAGTAATTTGCCGAGCAGAGAAAAGACCCAACTTAAGGAGATAATTCGCGCCGTTTCTGCAGTTCTCAGGAGAGAGAGAGAGAGAGAGAGAGAGAGAGAGAGAGAGAGAGAGAGATCTTTCTCCTCTTTCTCCGGTTCTTGAAGATTTATGAAGACTCCAATTGTTTTGTGGGTGGGTGGGCGTGGGGGGAGGGGGTTGGGGATGGGAGTGGGGTTTAGGAGATGCTGAATTGCGATGTAACTGTTTATTATTAACTGTAATTCTACTAAAGTTCTTATGATCTCTCTCTCTCTCTCTCTCTCTCTCTCTCTTCTCTCTCTCTCTCTCTCTCTCTCTCTCTCTCTCTCTCTCTATATATATATATATATATATATATATATATATATATATATATATATATATATATATATATATATATATATATATATACACACTCTCAAGTACATGCGTTTGAGAATGACCGAACTGAATGACATAAGGGCGCGCAAAAGCGCTTCCGTTGAACGGGATTTGATTGGTCGCAATTGAAGTTGCCCAGAGTGAAAAGAAGTTACGATTGACACTTGAGAATTTTCTGGCTGGACTTGTGAAGACATTTCTCATCTCATTTTGATTTACATTAATAAAGTTTTTGTTTACATTCCTTCTTCATGCTACGCGAAGGAAAACACAGATGAATAAATGCTGATTTTAGCTCATATGTCTAATAGCTATGACCGCTCAGTTTTAAGAAATGGGATGAGAAATCCTGACTTTATATAAATAAATTTTATATTTTATATTCATCTACATTCTACATATAGCTAAACAAGAATGATGATTCTAGCTATTATGTCTAATAGCCATAACTGCGCAGTTTGAAGACATACGATGATAAATACCGACTTCTTTATTTTGAGGCCACGATAAGACAGTTTCTGCCCGAAGTGGCTGAAGACATCGTTCGTATCACAAACTTTCCCTGAGAGATCGGCTAACCCTTTTTTTTTTTTTTTTTTTTATGGATTTCATATCTGCTTGGGACGATTATTCAGAGATCGTCAGATTAGGCGGAAGGGAAAGTGGGAGGTTTCCAACGCAGGTTTTTTTTTCAAAGTTTGTTAGTTTTTTATTTTTAAAAAGATTGTAAGAATAAATTGTAGTTCCTGTAAATAGGAAATAAACCTGTATGAAATGAGCTCAGAATATGTACGCCTAGAAGTAGAAGTGATGCTGACATGTATACTTGAGGACACAGACAATAAAGAGATCCAAGAAATAAATGAGATAAATTATTAAGATCTAAAGGTGGAACTGGGAGAAAGCCCACAGCTGCACTAAGAAGTAATAGTTAGATAATTATGTTGGCAGCAGGACTGAAGGCAGGAAAAGAACGGAGGTAAAGTAAAAGGCTAAACTGTGGGTACAGCTAGGGGCCGAAGGGACGCTGCAAACACCCGTTAATCACGTTTTGGTCAAATTGTTGGTAATCCTTTAGTATTTGTGATGTGGCCACTTTGGTTGAGGGAATATTTTAGCTTTCACCTAAATGATTCCCTGGGTAGGGAATTGTAGCTGTCAGCTTGACACGAGATCTGAAATTAATATATGAAAAGAAAAAAGCACATCACAGCTATCACAAAGAAATCCCAGAGTCTAAGAAGTGGTTCCAAGTCCTCAGACCTTATGAAAACACTTAATGACAATGACTTTCTGGTTGGGGATATTATTATTATTATTATTATTATTGTTATTATTGTTATTATTATTATTATTATTATTATTATTATTCAGAAGATGAACCCTATTCAAATGGAACATTGAGCCACTGACTTGAAATTCAAGCTTCCAAAGAATATGGAGCTCATTTGGACGTAAGAGAAGGTAAAGAGAAATACAGAAAGAAGAGAGAGGAGATCCCACTTATGAGATAAAACTTAAAATGCAAATCTCTCTCTCTCTCTCTCTCTCTCTCTCTCTCTCTCTCTCTCTCTCTCTCTCTCTCTCTCTCTCAGTGAAGCCTCAACTCCAGACCAGAGTCTCTCAGCTTCGAAAATGATCGAAGACTCAAAGTCACACCTCGAGAAGGGGAAAAGTTCCTGCGAGCCAATTTGACGACGATGGACGTCGTCATCGAGTGACCAGGAATTCGGGAAACGAATTGAGTCTGTGGCCTGCAAGCTGCATTGGTGGTTTTGCTTTTTTTACGGATATACTGCTCAATTTCCCATTCCAGATCTACTTTATTATCGTTATTATTAAGGCTTATGAACATGGCAGTTACTGGCAGACAAACTGCAGACCTACTCTTTTAATATGAAACCACATATATCTCTCAACTTCTCCAATTCCTCAAACGTTTGTTCAGGAAACGTATCACAAAACGTTTGTGGAAACTGAGAGGAAATAAAATTTCTTTGTGGTTTAATTTAAGAAAAAAATAATTAGAATGATGATTACTGTCATAACGCGAAAGGGCCATATTGTGTGGAACTGTTAATAGGTGAGAAGCATTTTCAAGTTACTGGAGTTGATTAAATCTGCTACTTTAGAAATACTTGACATTATATAAATCAAAAGTATTTACTTACAAAGAAACATAGTACTTATAGAGGGTGACGGCAAGGAAGTATACCATAGCTAGGAAAGTAAGCTCTCTCTCTCTCTCTCTCTCTCTCTCTCTCTCTCTCTCTCTCTCTCTCTCTCTCTCTCTCTCTCTCTCTCTGGGAAAGACAGAGATATGAAATAACAACAAGGGAATGTGTAAAGGTGCAGAATTGCGTACGGGGTCTGTGGTGAAACTTTCCGAGCTCAAGATATTATGTTTTTTTTTTCGTTTTTTTCGTTAGTTTGATTTTTGCCACTTCAAAGACATTTTAATTTCCACCTTAAACTTTTAGACTTCCAGACTTTTAGACTTACAGACTTCTAGATTTTTAGACTCTCAGGCTTCCAGACTTTTGGACATCCAGACTTGAAGATTTTTAGACTCTCAGACTTCCAGACTTTAAGACTTTTAGACTCTCAGACTTCCAGTCTTTTAGACTTTCAGACTTTTAGACTTCCAGACTAAAAATATCGACTTTCGCCATTTCTGTTAGTTTGATAATTGCTGCGTCAAAGACATTTCAATCAGACGTTAAATCAAACGCATTCAGATACAACGAAGTAGTCCAACCAATCTACTCGATGTAGAAAAAAAAAAAAATCTCGTCACAGCGTCAACAGAGCATCAGCGTTCAGTCCTGTTCCTGCAGAATTTAGTTGCTATAATCTACCTACAGTAACCTTGCTTGTTTTTTCTAAATCAAACTGTATTAATATAAAAACAAAGGGAATTTAATCATCTATAGTACAATTACCTGATTCAGTGTTTTTAAATTGTTTTTCTATTATAAACACATTTTTAAATAATAATTTTCATGTACCTGAACCCTTTCCAAACTAGGGGTGAAAATGAGGTTAACGAATGTTGTTTTCCATTCTCTTGAGAGTTGTTAATTCTCAAGAGAATGGAAACCAGGACAGCCATCATATAAATGACAGCACAGGGAGTAGAAGTTCCAGAAGATTGCTGGGCCTTGAACCAGCCTGACTACCTCATCTCTTGAAAAAGGGTCACAGTTAGGACCTGAAAGTGCTCGAGATCAAAGTAATATGTAAATATTTACCAGTAAACAAGTTATACACAAGAATCTTGTGGGTTTCTCTTTCCATCTTCAGAAGAAAACTGAAAGAAGTTTTTGTTTGGTTCATCATGTACCCACAGCAACACTACAACAGAAATATATTTCAACACCTGTATGAAACTTCTGGATCTCAAGCTGTTCAGTGTGCAAGAAGATACGAAACACAACTTTACCAAGCTAAAGCCATGAAAAATAAGATCTGGTTTATAAGTGAATGTTTGAAGAACAAAGTATGTCCAAAAACATATGGTAGAATGGTAAAAAGACCCTGGAGTGGAGAAGCTTTCAGCAGTTTTCAAGAAGGATACATCAAGGATCAGCTGCAAGAGCTTAAGGAGAAGAAAGAAGCTGCATTTGCTGGAGTAAGGAGAATACAAAACACACTGCAAGAGACCATAAGGGGTGAGTGGTACAATCAAGTTGTTGGGCAGGTCAACTGTAGAGTAAAACTTTGATATAAATCGTAACATAGTCAACATTCAAAATAAGTTTGAGAGATTATTTACTAATTCCGTTTAGATCAAATTTAGCAGTACGGATAATATAAAGAATATCTCAAGCAGATTATTGACTAGGGATGAAACAGCAGCACTAGGACTAGGATTAAATTTCTGTGTAGGGACTACAAATAATATCAATATAGAATTCAATAGCAAGATTAACTACCTTAATGTTAAACAACACAATGATTTAGCCCCGTTTCTCAGAGGAGTGATGATAGGGAGTAATGAAAACAACCTTGGAGATATCTTGCCAGTGAGATTTAGCACCGCTCTACAGAGATTAAAAAGTTACAAAGATATTAGAATTATGAAAGCTGACAAAGGGGGTAGCATTGTTATCATGAATAGTTCAGAATATAAGGAAAAAATGTACAGGCTACTAGATGATGAAACTACCTACGCTAAAATAGAGAATCCTCCCACAGTCCAAAAGCTTCAGAATACCTTCAACCAGAATGCGAAGAAAATAATCAGTAAACTATGTAATGGGAAGGACACACTATGCAATAAATTATTCTCAAGTAAACTACCTGAACTTGCATACATATATGGCAGCCCCAAAATACACAAGGATGGCTGCCCACTACGCCCTATTGTTTCTAGTATGAAATCTCCCAACAAAAACCTGGCTGTGTGGTTAGCTGGAGAACTAGGAATATACTTAGGTAAATTTTCAGAATCACATGTTAAACATTCAGTAGATTTCATAGAGAAAGTTAAGAACAAGAATATAAAGGGACATATGGTTAGTTTTGATGTAGTAGCTTTATTCACCAATGTCCCCTTAGATAAAGTTTTAGAATTTTTACAAACTAAGCATAATGAGGGCATTTTCAATCCAAACATAGAAATAAGTGTCTTCCTGGAGTTGATCAAATTATGTGTCAGTGATACTTATTTTACGTTTGAGGGAAAAGTATACAAACAGAAATATGGAGTAGCTATATTGCCTCATTATCACCAATACTTGCTAATATATATATGGAATATTTTGAGACTAATCTAGTTCCTAATATTAATGTCCCTAACTTGAAATTGAAAGGTTGGTGGAGATATGTGGATGATGTTTTTGCCATTCTGTAGGGTGATGAAAGTGAAATAGAAACTTTTCTAGACGAACTCAATAGTTTTGATAACAATATCCAATTCACTCTGGAAAAAAGTAACGATAATAAACTGCCCTTTTTAGACATCTTGATAGAAAGGAAAGAAATAGGATATGAATTCAGCACATATAGGAAGCCCACACACAAAAACTTGTATATTCATTTCTTCTCTTTCCACAGTCATGATATAAAAATGGGTGTTCTAACAGGTTTATTTCTCAGGGCAATGAGAACGTGTGACCCTTGTAAGATAGATAAAGAAATAAATTACATTGATAAAAGCTTTGATACATTAGCATACCCGGAATGGTTCAGAAAAAGGGGCTCAGCAAAGCTAGGAGGATTTTTTACAGGGGAAATGCAGAGTGTACATGGAATACAGAAAACAAGAAAATAGTTTCCCTCCCTTATATGCCTAAAATGAGACAAATTACATAAAAAATGAAAGAAATTAAATATAAATTTGTATATACCTTAGACAACACCGTAAAAAACAAAGTATGTAAAAATAAATTGGAGGGAGAAGATAGTAATGCAGATGATGCAGGGGGAGCATACATAATTAATTGCAACAATTGTGGAAACAAATATGTGGGTGAAACAGGTAGGGGAATAAGGACTAGAATCCAAGAACACAGGAGGGCAGTACAACTCAACTCACAGGAGTGCTATAGCTAGGCATTGTTGGAAAAAGGACCATAGGATGCATTTTAAAAACAGTAGGCTTATATACAAAAGCAATAACATCAGTCATAGGAGGGTAGTGGATGGGGCACTCATCAGAGAGATTAAAGTGATAGAAGGAAACAAAGGATTTACCTCAGAAGATCCCATAAGCAGATCTTTAATATTAAAAGAAGCTAAGATCGACCCTTCTGACCTGGAGGTTAGGTCTCCTGCCCAACAGACCGATGGTGACTACTCACATACCACAAGGACTAATACCACTGACCATCAGATCATTATTATTATTATTATTATTATTATATTATTATTATTATTATTATTATTATTATTATTACAATAATATTTTGGACATAGAAAATAATAATAATAATAATAATAATAATAATTATCACCATTACAATTGCACCAATATTCGAAGCAACATATAACCTTGATAATAAATAACATATTCCCACTCCAACAGAAACAAGAAAACGAGAGTTTTGAAAAGAAAAAATGACCTTACCCAGTAATGAATCTAAGTAACCTTGATGACCTTTTCATTTTCTGTAAAAGAAAACTGTGCCCGCTTTGTCCGCACTTCTTCTCTCCGCCCTCAGATCTTAACAACCACTGAGGCTAGCGGGCTGCAAACTGGTATGTGATCATCCCCCTCCAATCATCAAACATACCAAATTGCAGCCCTCTAGCCTTCTCAGTAGTTTTTAATCTATTCAAGGTTAAAGTTACTCATAATCGTACTTTTGGCACCGATATAGGTACCAACAACACAGGCCATCACCCGACCGTGGCTGAGGCCACCACCGGACCGTGGCTGAGTTTTATGGGCCGCGGCTAAGAGTTTCATGGACCGTGGCTGAAAGTTCATACAGCAATCTTGACTGCGCCGAAGAATTTTCGGTGGATTTTTTACTTTATTTTTTATTTCAAATAAGTTTTCTCAATTTTGGTAAATGTTCAATTCTTCTTCTTCTTCTGCCACCCACGGCACTCCTCCTGCTAACATTTTCTTCCTCGTCTTCCTTCTACCCGTCATTTCCTCCCTCCTCCTCTTCCATTCTTCCCCTTCTCGCTCCCTGTTCTTCTCATTTTTTATTCCTTGCGCTAATTCCCATCCTTTAGAATCCTTTCTAACTTCCTCTCATGCACATCTGCTTCGTCGGGTTCGAAACTTCTGAGGAACCTTTGCCTAATTAACTCTCGATCAACTTTCCATTGGCGGGATTCACTGACCACAGGCGGTTCCTCAAACTCTGGTTCCTCCTCCTCGTCCTGACTGAGGCTAACCTGAATTCCAGAAGCGGTGCCGCTTTAAAGCGGAAGTATTCCTCCACGTTCAGCTGGAGAGAGAGAGAGAGAGAGAGAGAGAGAGAGAGAGAGAGAGAGAGAGAGAGAGCTGAATCAAAGGTGGATTTCAAAAACAGATGAAGACGACAAGCGCAAAACATCACGTAACGATACCGTTGTAGAGAAATGATTATGGTGTTTGATGTAGCATTATAGTGTTACCTAAGACTATATAAGCATCAACATCCTTAAGACTCCCAGGAATAAGACTCAGAAGTAAGACTCCCAGGGAGATTGGCCGCAACAAATAAAAGACCTTTAGACACAGGACGATACCCAACCGAGCATAAAAGACCTCCTGGACTGCAGAGTTAAGAGGGCATTGTGGGTATTACAATTACGTACGTATCAGGTAAAAGGTGACCAATAAATTAAATATATATACATATATATATATATATATATATATATATATATATATATATATATATATATACATATATATGAGGCAGTAGACTTTTCTCCTTCTCGTGGTCAGGTCAGGAACGTGACCTCTTTCCGAAACTCCTGCTACGGACATCAGAATTGCTTCAAATGTCTTGCATCCGGATCTAAGGCGTTAGTAGTCACGAGAGTACCCAAAAGGTGTAAAGAATTCGAGAAGTTAAGAGGGCGCTGTGGCTATTGCAATCATAAGGGACCTGCAGTTTAGTTAGAGGGAGCAAAAGACCTGCGGCATTGAGAAGACTTCCCGCCAGGAAGAAAAGACCTTTCGACACTTGAGGCTCTTCTGGATTTTGGGGAACAAGATCATATCTTCCCTCCACTTCGTCTTGTTTGAGACTCGGAGTCCAGAGAGAGAGAGAGAGAGATTGTGCTTGGATTATATACCGTTCGTTTACAAAAAACGCAAAAAAGGATGAAAAGATATAAAAAAAAACTCAGACATTTAAGCTAAAATCAAATTAGCTTCAAAATAAAAAACAAAGAAGGCAGACAACTATGTGGAAATACATCACCTTAAAAAAGAAAGAAGGAAGCATTGCGATGCATCCCTGCAACATGCAAAGGAGGTCTTCCGAAGAAGGTCGTGCAAAGAACTCCGGAGAAGCATTGACAAGCACTGATTTTTTCCCTTCTTTATATATTTTTTTTTCTGGAATTTCACGTAAGAGTGCCACACCTGAATAGGTGAGGTCTCGTAGTCGATAGATGGGAGCAGGGGGGCGCTGGTGGTTGGTGGGGGATTCCGTGAGCAGAATTTTGAAATTTTAAAAAGAGAGAAAAACATTCATCTCTACAAATGAAGATATTTCGGATATTCCGGAGGTCTTACAGTTTTGACATGTCCTGTAGATTCTCAGGAGATTAATAGGATAGAGACATCACGCACATTCACAAACATAGATGATAAAATAAAAGTAAAAAATAGAAGCAGAAACGGAAAAAAAGTACAAATTATCCACCGAGGCTGATAATGAATTCGTGAGTTCTAACACATTTCCCTTTGTGAGAGGCTGGTGGATACATTCCCGGGATAAAAGTTAAAAGTTGCATCATTTCCCCGCCCCCGCCCCGTGAAAAAAAACTCTGTAATGGACTTGACTTCCTCTTCCAGACAGATTCGAGTGAGAGGTGAGGCCATATCTACTATGAAAAATCATTTTCTCTGTTTCTCGTTGGTAATGTATCGGAAACTATAATATCCTTTTAACGTGAAATGTTCATCTGAATATCTTCACCACAGATCCTGCGTTGGACTGAACAATATTCTAAACATGGATTTTGTTTCTATTTTAGTTTTTTATTCAATACTCTCCCTGTGGAATCAGATGCGATCCACACTTTCTCTTTCTGTACCACTTTCAAACTAACATAAATCAAGATATATTGCTTTAGTTATAAATCAAGATATATTGCTTTCCTATCCTGGCTGCTTTAGACGTCGAGCTTGTAGCATTCTCCTTTCCCAGCAAGGTTAATAATAATAATAATAATAATAATAATAATAATAATAATAATAATAATAATAATAATAATAATAATAATAATAATAATAATAATAATAATAATAATAATAAAAATGAACAACTCGAGCTAATTGGTAACAATACAAAAAAAAAAAAAACCAGTGCATGACTTTCCAGAGTTACTCTTGAATACAAGAAGCCTTTGAAAAGATAAATACCACACTATATAATGAAAAGCCCACTTCATATCATAACATATCCAGTTTCCACCTAGATATACATCGAAACTCAAAGCCACACATCCAAGAGCCGGAGGAGTGTAAGTCAGGCACAACATAAACAAGACGAACTTGAAGTTACCAACAATTATATATATTGACTTTAGGAGTTCCCCCGCAGCCTCTTCGCTTCTTCAGCCCAGAATTGTTTATACAAAGTTTTCAACTCGGAAACAGTTAAGCGGAGGAGAGCGGAAACGATCAACAGACTCACTGTGGCCAGGAACTGCTTCTTCTTCTTCTTCTCTCTTCTTTCGCCAGGAATGAATTTAACACTTTTCTCTCGTGTATAAGTTGATTTTCGTTTGCACTGAATAGCCTGGTTGTTTCTAAGTGGACGATGTCTTTAATCACGGTTGTTAACAAAAGTATTAAGATGTATGATATAAATATTTCTATAAAAATGTAGGTCTGTTTCTTTTTCGCTTGAGTTTGAAAATGAAGGCACTGCTGTACCTCAGTAATGAGTTTCTCTGTATGTATGAACTAAAGTATTATATATATATATATATATATATATATATATATATATATATATATATATATATATATATATATATATATATATATAGTATACCATATACAGTATATACATACATATATATATATATAATATATATATGTGTATATATATATATATATATATATATATATATATATATATATATATATATATATATATATATAAACATATATACATATATATATATATATATATATATATATATATATATATATATATATATATATATATATATATCGCATATCATGGAATATTACACCATCTTTAATTCTACAAGATATCGAAAGGAAGAGGGTGAATTTCTTAATACTTCACATCAATAGATACAGAGAGCCAGCTTGTAGGGAAAATTAAAAAAACATCTTTTCTTATTCTGAAGGCAAAAATAGGGGGAGCTCTTATAATCATTTTAATTTATCTATTTTTTTTGTAGGTCGCATTCTGTTGCAAGGAAACTAAAATAAACAAATATTTTACATAATAAATGAACATGAACAACATAAAACTACTTAAAAACCCTTTCAATAAAAAATAAAAACAAATTAAATTCATATGAATTTAACAAGTCATTTCTAGCTTTTGTGCTGGGTTAGAGATTGCATTTGCATTCCACTGCAGTTAAACTGCAATACACAGTAATTTTGCAATAGAATCGAAGTGAGAAGCTGGACATCTCCGATGTGAATAACTGTTATGAGATAAATATTTCAAGATGAAATAAAATTATATAAAAACTAAGGAATAGAGATAATTTTGCTCAAAGAAGTTTTTGTCGATGAAAAAGCTTATGTTAATTATCTATTGCTTTCAATAAAAGAAAAAGTTAAGCTTTGCAGTAACGGAAAAACAATCATTGCATAATTTTTCATAAAAAATATTTCTTCCCTAATTTTATTGAAACTGGGTTGCTTTGTGTAGCGCATTCAGGAGATACAGGTAGGGCCTCCATAGACTTTAATCCTCTGTATATTGCAATTTAATTCATGCAAATGGAATCGAATTCCTAGAAAACACCTGTGCCTTGGGGTTCAGTTATATTCTGTAGTTTATTCTAATCTGCTAGTTTATGCTGTATATGAGGGCAGACGCAGAATAACATCAACAACAACAACAACAACAACAACAACAACAATAATAATAATAATAATAATAATAATAATAATAATAATAATAATAATAATAATACTTAGGAAGGCGACCCTCTGGTAAGCATGTTTCATTAAAAATGATGGCTGCATCAGTATAGTTTATTTGCTGTTAAAGTTTCTTTGTCTGATTCCTTTTATCTTTGTGGGAAAGATCACTTAATGACAATAATACGAGCAGTGTACTTTATCAATTACTTGGTCATTCACGTTTTCATAGAACTATCTACGTGTTCATTTTCGTTCATCATTATACATAACAATTTGCATATCATTAACATCGCTACCAAAAATCTACAAGTCTGGGATTTGGGAACATGAAGGAACCCATCAAATACGAATAAGGAGATGTTTACATCGTCCATTTACTTCCCAGGGGCATCAGTAACGTCTGTTTGCTCATATTTCAAAGTTTGTCTCTCCCCCTCCCTCACCAGGTAAACAGAACCTCGTTGGAGCAGGTTATTCACTTACTAAATAATGCAAGTCTTATAATGCAAGTCTTCTGATAATTCTTGCTTTTGGCTTTTGTTTGTAGATATAAATCTCCCTTCTCGCGAACTGGAATTTAATATCTTTTTGGATGGCTTAGGCACCTTCTCTCTTCCCCTTCTCTTTTACTTTCTCTCGGAATTATCAAACCGTTGAAGAAAGGGAGAGATTGCAATTGTCCCTAGAAGCTTTAGGAAAATCAAAATTGAAATCATGAGGAAAGACTACTGATATTTCTTGTCATATTTAATGCACGAATTCTAACCCTCATCTTTTCACATTGCGAATGAATATCTATTAGTTCTTGGAGCTCATTAATTAACAATTCTTATTAAGAATCAGTTGCTTCTTCGATCAGCCTTGGAGCAGGAATTAACACTTAGCATTTTTGTATTACCTTGATAAAATGTCGCCGAACTAAGACTTTAGAAAAATAAAAGCAGTCTTCTAATTCTGAATGATTTTACGCTTCATACTTTTCTGCTTTGTTCTCAGACTGTTTCCTTGCTTGCAGGAAACGACAAAGGAGGAATGAATTCATACTTGAGGAAGACTGATGTCTCTGTAAGACATCAGGACTCCTGAAATCCTTGGAGGTCCTTACGGAAACTGAGATAAATTATGATTTTAAAGACTTTCCAGTTAACTCGTTCTTTAACAGTGATACTAATACTGTACAATCATTAATGCCCAAAGAGTTGGTGATTTTGTTAGGAGTTTTCCAATACGAGAAGCAGAAGAAGAAACTGATTTAAACATTTCACCTGCTCCCGTTAATAAAAAGACCTAACTCCATCAATATGAATAACTATAAGTGTTGAGTGAAACCCCATCTTGTAGCTGTGTGTTAGCAATCTCAGGAGCGAAATCAACCATTAATTTCCTTATTATTTTTAAAAATATGATGCTGTCCCTCCCAAGAGACTTTATAAAATACATTCACTAACAATATCAGTATACATTCACTAACAATATCAGTGTCTCTACAAACAGCAGTCATAATTACAGCGCAGTAAAAGGCTTACAGAAAATTTCAGTAATAATGAAGATTATGACAAAGCATCCACTGCAAGAAAAGACTGACTGGGGGAAGCAGCATACCTTATTTTTTTTTTATCTTAGAGCAGAATGAAGGTCATGAGAAAGACAGCACTACCACAACAAAATTTTGTTCCAGGAGAGATGAAACACCACTTGAAACCACTTTTACTGTATAGAAAGGAAGAGAAAGAGCCAGGGGAAAGAAAGTGCCTCCAAAAGCGTCGAAGCCTCTTGAACACAAATATATTCTAATCAAGTGGAAACTTCTTTTTCTTCTAAGGATTTGAACGAGTTGTTTCAGGTTAAAGGGAAACGACCAGTCGTCTGAATATCTCCGCAGAGGCGGAGAGCGAATTGACTGGATAAAACCTACGGAAATGGTGCTTTTGATTTCAGTTACTGAAGTCTGGAGTGCGCGAATCAGGGCTGTACGCAAAATGGTCCCTTTTCCCCAGAAGTTACTTTCCTATTTCTCCCAACGTTTAACCTCTTATTACCAGATACAAAATCCACCTCTAGTAAAAATTTCGTAAAAATCCTAACGTAACATTCTGTGTAATTTAGTATAAAAACGGACAGACACACAGTGTGTATATATATATATATATATATATATATATATATATATATATATATATATATATATATATATATACCATATATATATATATATATATATATATACAGTATATATATATATATATATATATATATATATATATATATATATATATATATATATATATCGACCGTCATAAAAAAACAAATATAGATATGAAAAATCCTTTAATATATAAATAACTGGAAAGTGATATTTCACTGGTTTCCTTTGCATTACCAGTTTGCTGGATTTGTCTCATGTTCCTTTTCGAAATTCCAACTAATCCGATTTGTAAATGCCTAAACGTCATATAATTATAAAATTCGAAACAATAGCTTCAAAACGATATAGAAAGAAAAAGTTTGGCGCATCTGATTTCATAGAGAAAATAGTTAATGAAAAATAAAAGTTAAACAAAATCTGTATTTAGAATAGTGTTCAGTCAAACGCAGGCATCTGTGGTGGAGATATTCAGATGAACATTTCACGTTAAAAGAATCGCATTGTTTCCGATACATTACCAACGAGAAAAAAAAGAAAAGGGCTTTTCAGAATAGTTATGGCCTCGCCCTTGACTCGAATCCATCTGGGTGGAAGAGGAAGTCAAGTCCATTACGAATCATCACACCTTTTTTTCTAGCTTTTATCCCGGGAATGTCTCCATCAGCCTCTCACAAAGGCAAATGTGTTACAACTCACGAACTCATTATCAGATCCAGTGGATTTTTGGTCTTTTTTCGTTTTTGCATTGACTTTTTATTTTCATTTTATAATCTGTGCGTGTGTCGAGGGTGATCAGCGTAAAAGAATGAAGGCGCTTAACACGGAATGGCTATAAGCAGAATAAAAGGAAGAAACTAAGAGAAAACGCGATGGTCATTAACTGCAGCGCCAACGACCGAGACGAATCATTATTCTTCTTTCTTCTTCTCTTAACGACGGAAGAAGCAAAAATGGATCTCCTCTTTTTTATTTTGTTTTTTTGTCTCTCGTTAAATTCTCCTTCCGCCTCGGGATACAGATGAGTTCCTTTGCTCTGAAGATACATTTGTGGGGGAATCAAACAAAGGTGGACATATTTTCTGCACAGGAGACTCATCCTTGATTTGTAGTGGTAATTCATGTCAAAGAGTTTAGGGGATTAACTCACAGCCATCCTGTATAACAGGACATGTTTGAGGGAGGGTCTACTTTCAGTTTTCTGTAAAATAACACTATTATAGAGATGACTATTTGTGTGTCCGTCCGCACATTTTCTGTCCGCCCCCAGATCTTGAAAGCTACTGAGGCTAGAGGGCTGCAAATTGGTATGTTGATCATCCACCCTCCAGTCAACAAAAATACCAAATTGCAGGCCTCTAGCCTCAGTAGTTTTCATTTTATTTAAGGTTAAAGTTAGCCATGATCGTGCGTCTGGCACCGCTGTAGGTGCCAACAACACAGGTCACCAACGGACCGTGGCTGAAAGTTTCATGGGCGCGGCTAAGATTTTCATGGGCCGTGGCTGAAAGTTTCATACAGCATTATACGCTGTACAGAAAACTCAATTGCGCCGAAGAAACTTCGGGGCATTTTTGCTTTTTTAATCATAGTAATAAAGTGATGACAGCTCGTGACAATGGCAGAAAATCGTCCCATGAAAGTCGCCTTCTTAGAGCAGCTCTTAAGATGAAGACTGACATTCCTCGCCTGGCTCTCTGGAGATAAAAAGCTCAAAATAAAATTAGGAGGTTTAGGAAGGAACAGATGTCTCTCTCTCTCTCTCTCTCTCTCTCTCTCTCTCTCTACACCTTTTATCATTAACTCGATTGGACTTAAAGATCGTTGAAGTCAATTGGGGAGGGTAATTGAATTCCTGAGGTGGGAGAGAGAGAGAGAGAGAGGAGGAGAGGAACTGCGCAACTTTCACACTTCCTCACAAGATGGCGTTTGGTCATCATCCTAGTGGTCTCTCTCTCTCTCTCTCTCTCTCTCTCTCTCTCTCTCTCTCCAAAAGATAATGATCTTGATGATTGGGGTAAGTTACGAAACTTTATCGCAGGCTCTGATAATTTCTCTCTCTCTCTCTCTCTCTCTCTCTCTCTCTCTCTCTCTCTCTCTCTCTCTCTTACACTCATCAACAAAGGCATAGAAGAACCCAGGATGAAAAACAAGTCAAATGGAAGGTTACATTATTTAGGGAACACAGAACCGAGATTCGAGTTCCAAAGTTTATCATAGGAGAGAAGGAGGTGGTTCTCGAAGCGCGGAGAAATTCGAGGACTCGGTAAATCATGAATATAAATGTGGGAAGACGTTGCCTGAGAGGTGATTCCAAAGCGATATTTTTCTCATAAGAATTTTATTTACAGAAATATTTCATACAGAAAGACAATCTTTAGTAAACAAAGTGCAGAAAGAATTTATACAAGGCCAGGGTCAAGGGTCACACGATATAGTTCTTATAATTCATATTCGTACACTAAGAAGAATAATTGATGAAAGGAAAAGGAAGACATATTTTTTTTTAATAATTGGATTGGATGAAAAATAAATTAAAAATTTAAATAGAAAAAATAACTTTTTTTATTTGTTTAGAAGCGTGTTTATCAGTTCAGACTATTTAATGTTTTCTAGACGAGTTCGAGGTAACTTAAGGACTCTAAAGGCTGATACAAGTTAGAGGTTGATGTGTGTGTGTGTGTATACATATATATATATTATATATATATATATATATATATATATATATATATATATATATATATGTATATATATATATATATATATATATATATATATATATATATATATATATATATATATATATATATATATATATATATATATATATATATATATATATATATATATACATGTATATATAAGTCTATTGGCCTTGACAATCGCATTTTTTCTTGACATATCAAAAAAGAAAAATGTGAAGCAGCAATGGACAGCGGGAATCTTTGTTTCCAAAGAGTCGCAAAGAAAGGAGATTTCAATTCTGAATACAGGTCTTGATTCCATTTCGCGTCTTTGAAGGCACCTGAGGGACCCCAAGTGGTTTCCTAACTTCGTTCTGACGCAAAAGAGAATGAAATCTGGGACCTGTTTCTTTTCCTCTTTCCAAAACTGACGGAAATGAAAATCAATAAAATGTAAAGCGAATCCTGACCTGTATTGAGTAATGGTCGCTCTCACTTAATTTTTTGAAAATTTTTCGTATATATTTGTTTGCTTTTTTGTCTGTATTTTACCACACATTCCTCCTTCTCCTTATTTATTAATCTCTCTTCTCCTTCTATGGACATCAAAGAGACCGCCCATGAAGTATTCAGTGCCACTCACCTCGCCCTAACCCCAGGTGATCATAATTTGGGATCTCTTTAGAGTAACGTACAAACCCTATGGTAGGAAATACCTACACCTTCCAAATTATGTGACAGACTTAATCCCACGATTATCATTGTTTCTTAACCAAGCAACAGTTCGAATCCTGCAGGGGACGAAGCGCTTGTTTATAATTCCTACTGGGTGTAACATATTCCAAAAGTATAGTGAAATGGATATTAAACGGTAATTATTGCTCCACATTTGTGAATATAAAAAGTTATGTGTATAATTGACAAAAAAAATATACCTATATATATGTGTGTGTGTATATATCCCGAATTTTTCGCGCTATTTTTGGATACGCTTGTCACTACAAAGCCTTAAGATCCAAGTGCAAGAAATATGAAGAAATTCTCACGTCCGGTAGCGGGAAACAAACCCGGGTCCCCTAATCAGAACGAGGTACCATTGTCCACCTGCCCAGGATAATTCGAGAAAGTTAAGAGGGCATTGTGGATATTACAATTATATACTGTGTATATATATATATATATATATATATAATATATATATATATATGTGTGTGTGTGTGTGTGTGTGTGTGTGTGTGTGTGTAGTGTTATGAAATTACATAAAAAATGACAGGGGAATCCAAAGAAAATTTAATTTAATTCTCTAATTCTAATCCTTTAACGATTCCTAATTCATTCTTCAATATAAAGACGAAGTCACATCATTAAATGTCTGATAATAATAACAATAATGAAGAGTTATTTAAGTGAGGTTTCTTCCAACGCATTCTCTATGGGACATTCTTCTTCCCCTAAATTCTCTCAAGAAAAACGTCTCCTTAGTTACACTGACATTCTTCTGGTTCTTCCTCACTTTGTTAATTAACAAACAAAAGGCTTCGTGTCAAACCCAACTTTCCCTTTTGGCATTTTTTGTCAAATAAACTCCCCGAAGTTGTTTTGGTGTCCAATTATATTTCGCTAACTCCGAAAATGCTTATTCTGGCAAAAATGATGAATATTCATCGGAATTAGGACCATTTTAGCGGTGTTAATGCGATTCAATTAAAAGGATTAGCAAAAAATTATCATTTTTCGACATGGGACGCCAAATGAACGATTCGGTTTTATGTCAAAGAATATTATAGAGTTGACAATAAATAATATTTGAGTATTTATGAAGATTAGCATTTTGTATTTTCTTCTAGGAATTAAGTTTCATATTGCATTTCTAAAGGAACAAGTATTCTGAAGCGGTTATGTATTACTAAACCAGGTTATGAAAACGTCATTCAGATCTTAGATTTCATAAATTAAGGAAAGGAATGACTTATGACTTCGTTATATATCCATTTAGGAATGGAACTAACCACCCTGTGGTTGTTTAGTGCCAACAGTGCACCTCACGTAGTGCACTGTAGGCATTACTAAAAGGAGTTTGCAGCGTCCCTTCGGCCCCTAGCTGCTATGCCCACTTTTTAGCGTTTTACTTTTACCCCAATTCTTGCCTCCTCGAAGCTGACCTATGAAAATTCGACCCAACAAGACATCAGTCCAGCTTTCCAGTCATAAATAACTGTCCAACTTGTAGTAATAATAATAATAATAATAATAATAATAATAATAATAATAATAATAATAAAATTCAACAGTCGTCTGGACAAGACAAACGAGAAGCAATACCTGAAATGTGAGTCGGAAGGGACGGCAAATGAGAAACAATACAACAACTTATGTATACGACGCCTGAGGTTCCCCCTCCCAAAGGGCGTTGCTCAGAGATTAATCGCCGGATCTTGGCGTCATCACCTGAAGGAGACCTTTGCTTATTGGCTCTCTTCTTCTTATTGCTGTCGTTGGAGGGGTTCTCTCTCTCTCTCTCTCTCTCTTCTCTCTCTCTCTCTCTCTATATATATATATATATATATATATATATATATATATATATATATATATAAAGAGAGAGAGAGAAAGAGAGAGAGATATACACTTGGGAATTCCTCCCTCCCCTATCTCTCTCTCTCAATATATATATATATATATATATATATATATATATATATATATATATATATATATATATATATATATAAGAGAGAGAGAGAGAATACGGAAGGAATTCCTTCTTCTTGACAACAATAAGTGACCCAAAATGTATGCTATCTGCTTCTCTCTCTCTCTCTCTCTGGATCTTGGCTCACAACATTCCCTAATTAGGGGTCATTAATCTCCCAGTGCCAAACTGAGCTATCCACCTAATGTTTATGCGCCAGAAATGACCTTCAGAGTGGGATGTGAAAATAAAGTCAAATAAAAAGCCTTAATTCCTTGGAGGACTCAAAGGAGGCAGAGTTGCGTATCTGATCAAATTAATTAACTGCATTTGTATTATTCAGAATATAAAATAATGCGGATGTATTCAACTTTATTTAGCTATGACTTGTAATGTGAGGGTGGGTCCACACGACAGGGAAGCATGTCAAAAACTCATGTCTATATCTTATTGTATACATATCACAAACATGTTGAAAACACGTCAACTACTGCAGGTGGCATCTTATCGTATACACGTCACATAAATGTTGAAAACATGTTAACAACCATAACTGGCAACTTAAATACATATCACAAACATGTTGAAGACATGTCAACGACCGTAAGTGGCATCTTATCACATACATATCACAAACATGTTGAAAAGGTGTCAACAACCATAAATGGCAACTTATATACATATCACAAAAATGTTGAAAACATGTCAACCGTAAGTGGCATCGTACTGTATGCATGTCACAAACATGTTGAAAATATGTCAGCATCAATATGTGGCTTCTTATTGTATACATAGCACAAACATGCTGAAAACATATTAACAACCATAAGTGACTTATTGTATACATATCACAAACTTGTCGAAAACATGTCAAAGACCATAAGTGGCATTTTATACATATCAAAAACATGTTGATATAAGCACAACATATAACCATTTTTAAAAAGAGAAATAAATAAATGAAGAGAAAAGAGAAATATGAGAAACATTTGAGAAAACCCTCCCATCAAGAATCCTCATCCATGGAATATGATTCCATTAACAGCGTCACTTTTCATATTAACGCAAAAGGCCTTAATTTTTTTTTTAATCTTAGGAAAATGGCCTCGGAAAATGAAATTAATATCCTCTTCCTGGAAATGAGAGTAAATGACATGATTTTTCTATTCTTCATATTCTTGTCGCTGAAAAAATAATTGTTTTTTCAAAAGCTTTAATGTTTGACGTTAAGCCTTGTGGGAATGGTTGAGAAGAAAGCCTGCAATGTTTTGATTCACTAGGGAAAATTATGACTTGTAAAAATGGTTAAGGTATGTCAGATTACGAATCATAATTGCTGTGATATTTCAAATACAAAACAGCTAATATATTATTTATGTATTCTTTCATATAAGAATATACATACATACATACATATATATATATATATATATATATATATATATATATATATATATATATATATATATATATATATATATATATATATATATATATATATATACGCGATATGTATATATATGTATATATGTCAAATATATATATATATATACACTGTATATATATAGTATGTATATATATATATATACAATGTATATATATATATATAATACACTGTATTATATATATACATATTATATATATATGTATATATATATATATATATATATATATATATATATATATATATATTATATATATATATATATATATATATATATATGTATATTCAATTCCTTATAGCTGCCCCCCTTACAGCATGAACTAAATTTGATATGGACAAAAAAAAAAAGTAATTCAGAACAAGTATTTATTTATTTTGTGTCTCCTCCATCTGCCTGTACCACAGCCTGCATTCTTGAGGGGTATGATTTCTGCAAATTGCAAAAAAAGCTGAGACTCAAACTCCATTTCCCTGAGCACTTCGGCCACCTCTCTTCACAGTTCGTCGAGGCTTGGTGTACCATCATAGTTCACTGAGTGCACTTCAACACCATCCTTTAAGATACTTCCAATGTTTTCACACACATTAAGGTTAGGGGAGCTACCTGGAAATTCACTTGACGAGAAGAAATTGATACCACTGTTTCGAAGTAGCTACTGTGTCTGAAGAGCCTTGAAACCTGGTGCCTTATCATGCAAAAATGTGACTTCTTCAACAGATAACACATTTTCAGGATCTTTGCGGAAAGGAAATACTCCACCAGTAAGCACAGTTTCTATGAAGTATTCACCATTTTATGAATGTCCTTTTTCTTTGATGATCAACATTAACCGTTTGGCTGTGAAACAAAGTTCCCAAACATTCAGGAAATTTCACAACTTGGCGATAGTGCATGTCATCGCTGATATCATCCAGCTTTGCAGTATGATTTGGCTTCCTGACTGTGTAAATGAAGAATTCATCTTATGCGGCAACATGGAGAAAGTCAGCTTCATCCCAATCTTTAAGAAATGAACCATTAAACTATGCACAGTCTTCTCTCTGTTGCTGAGTGATGTTGGGCTTGCTGATAAAATGAAATGGCTTGATACCAGATTTTTTCAACTCACGATATACAGCACTATAACTTTCTTCTTTCCCCTTTTTGTTTCTGGTTCAGGCGCCAATTTATGTAGACTTTCTTGGTCTACCCAGCCTCAGCTATGATCTCTTTTGACTCCTGAGAAAGGACTTCAGGCCTTCCAAGATTCACATTTTTGTGATGACTGTCATATGGATTTTTGTTCCAGTTTCTTTTAACAAAGGATTCATCTCTTTGATGTATTTAGGCTATCCAGGAACGTGAAATGAAGGATGCGCCAGCATCCCTGGCCTCTCTCCAAGTGAAGGTTATAGCCCAGATTCTGTCAATCCATCTGATTTCTCCGTGTCGTTAGCCATGGCTGTATGTAACTCCTGTCACTCAGTCTGAAAATACAAGAAATGTAAAATGAATACAGAAGTAAATATTTGTCTTAAATGATTTCACCTGAACTAAATATACAGATGTAATTGAGACTAAGCAGGCAAAAAATAACAGAAATTTCTCTAATGATTGCATAAACGACCCATATTCCAGACATGGATTTCTACACACAACAGAAACACATATTTGCCTAAACTGATTTCTCCAGAACTATATATACACATGTAATCAACACTAAATAAGTTAAAAAGATAGACAGTTCTCTATTACGCCATAAACGACCTGTATTTCTCCCTAATGCCTCCAGAAGAACTAAATATTGAACTGTAATTCACAATAACAGTCCATTACCCTTTCCCTGAACGAACTCATCATCAAATAACTTCCAGAAAGGAAGTGATGTTTCCATAATTCCAGAGCAACGGCCTCTGATCCGAAGGCATTAGGCAAAAACGTCCCTCCAAGCTCATTTCCAGGAAAAATGACAGTAAACGTTTAAATGTTTTAGCCTGAGGGAGAAACTGAAACCGAGTCTGCAGAGACAAAAAAAAAATAGTCTTGCCTTTTGTTTATGAACGTTGCCGTACCACATGTATCAGCTTTGTCTTTTTTGGGAGTCCCTTCCCTCAGACGGTTATAGTTGGTTGGTTAAAAAATGAACGAAAGAATACATAAAGTGAATGAAAATTTGCTAAAAGCTGGGAAATGTGAAAAATGAGGATAATAAAAAAAATGGGAAAATGGAGTCATTATTTAAATTTGTACGTTTAAAGACATTTAAAATTTGGGACTTTTTCAACATATCTCTGATGCATAACTATACAGTGACTGAAAATCCACAATTGTCTTTATGGTTAAAAGCTGTATTTTGCCTTATTACTTTGTTACAAAATACAGTTTTGGCTCACAAACAATTTGCGGTTTTTCTTTGATTCTTAACATTACTCGCCTTGGGCTCAATTTTAACATACCCCACTGCTATGGTTTATAAATTCAGAGAGGAATCAGTTTTAGCTACAGAATTCATAAACACCTTGTATGGGTTCATTCTTTAATATAACCCATTGTTGTAGTTTATAAATTCTGTGAGGATTCAGTTATAGCTACAAAATATATAAATTTCTGTATGAGATGACTCGCTCTTAATATAACCCACTGTTATGGTTTATAATTCAGAGAGGGTCAGTTATAAGTAAAAAAAATGAAAAACTGTATAGTCATTTGTAACAGCAAGGAAATGTGAAAAAAGGATGAAAAAATGAAATATAGAAATACAGTTTGGAAAAAGAAAATGAACAGTTGTCCAGTATAGAAGAGGCAAATAATCCAAATTGCAACAGAGAGTAAACAGCAACAAATCCCTTTCAAGAGAAGAAAAGAAAACTAAAAACTTTTACGAGCCTTCACAAAACATGTCCCGCCAAAACAAAAAACAACTGTCACAAAAATAATAGGGAAAAGCACATATGGTTTGAAACTGGAAAAGCATTTGGATCAATATGGTTATATATATATATATATATATATATATATATATATATATATATATATATATATATATATATATATATATATATATATATATAATATATATATATATATATATATATATATATATATATAAATTCTGTATATTTTCATGGGCTATTAACGTAACACGAAAGGAAAGCTGCATTTTATTTATGGAGTCGACGCACGCACATGCATGCATACACACACACACACCAATGAAAGTGTACGCCTACAACCCTTTTTTAATCTTACACTTTCTGTTGCCCACCTTCCTTTATCTTATCTGTCTTTCTCCGATTTATTTCTTGACTTTCTCTCCATATTTAATAGAGATTTTCTTATTCTCAAGTCCTATTCAATGTGAGTTTGTCATACCACTCGATCTAAGTACATAAATCACAATATATACCTTTTTCCCTTCCATTAAAAGACAAATCCTGTTATGACAATGAGACTCAATATAGAAGATCTGTCCACTTCAGAATAAAGCTTTCAAGAGAGAATATTAAGAATCAGAGAGAGGAAAGAGTTAGAAATGACACCGCAAAGGAAATGACGGAATTTCCATCTGGAGATGAGATAATGATGAAAGGGAGATGGAATGAAATATAGAGTTTAGGCCGAAGGCCAAGCGCTGGGACCTATGAGGTCATTCAGCGCTGAAAAGGAAACAGAGTAAAAGATTTGAAAGGCGTAACGGGAGGAAAACCTCACAGTTGCACCATGAAAGCATAATTGTTAGGAGAGGGTAGATAAAAAGATGGAATAAAGAGAATATGAACGGAGGTACACTGAAAGGAATGAAAAAGGTTGCAGCTAGGGGCCGAAGGGACGCTGCAAAGAACCTTAAGTAATGCCTACAGGGCACTGCGTGAGGTTAACTGACGGCACTACATCCCTACGGGAATGATGATGAAAAGGAGTTTCATAAGGAATATATATTAACAAAAACCGCCTTTTGGAAAAAAAGAGCGTTGAAATGTAAAGTTAATTTTCCTTTTACCGTTAACTATGTCTTCGAAAGGTCAAAGGAAAGGAAGAAATATTTTTATCCCTCTCAGCTGAATAATTCTTCTTCAGGTGAAATGGACAATATAGAAGCCGTTAATCTTCCCCATTAAAATATTTTAAAAAAAGTTAACAAGACCAGTTTCCCTCGTAACTCTTCATCGCCAACTTTTCTCTTAAAAAATAAATAAAAAACTAAGTAAAGCTCGAGAACTTGAACTGGACTTTGAAGTGGCGTGTAGCGTATCGAGAGAACTATTTTTCTTCTTCATTTGATCTTCGAGTAACAAATTCCGTCTGTTCTTTCGATCATTTTATGTCATTCGCGAAAAGTGGAATACTTTGACATTAAGTGTCTCTGAACGTTATGTATCTAGACTGAATTATAATATTAAAAGCTCTTCAGACAAATTGCTTTCATATCCTAATCTGAATTTCCTCATATTCTGCTATTTCAACCCCTTTCAGTTATCAGTTATCTTCCATCTTCCAATATATTCCATTCAGTTATCTCCGATACTCTCTTTCAACATTGCTGTTAATCGCACAGTGCCATAAGAAATAAGAATTATTTTTCACGAGTAAATCTGTTGACGGAAGGAACAAGTAATAAGTTCAGGAACAGAATTCACTGAAGCAAGCTGAATTATAAAGGAAAAATTATGTCGTAAATAAGTATTTATAACTGAAATATATTTCAGTGAGCGTGCGAATAAACCATCCAATATAGCTTCCTAGAAACTTGTGAATCTTTAAAAAATGAACAAAACATTCACGAAAAACAGGAAGATAACCAAATTATAAAGAACCTCTTTTATCCAATTCCGATAACATTCATTTTACTGTCTGGGAAATAAAAGTCAATTGTAGAAGAGGCGAACCCATCACATGGTCCAATTTTCTCCCGCAAAAATTAAATTAGGATAAAAAAAAAGCAAAAGGAGATAAAAAGGAAGAACGTCTGTCTGCTGGCGTGGATGAAATAAAAGACTTTGTGGGGAACCAGGGCACCGACATTATACATATACATATATATATATATATATATATATATATATATATATATATATATATATATATATATATATATATATATATATATATATATATATATATATATATATATATATACCTGTGTATATATATAATGTGTGTGTATCATACATATGTATATGTGTATATATATATATATATATATATGTGTGTGTGTGTGTGTGTGTGTGTGTATGTAACCCAGCTACAAGGGTCGTTTACATCAAAAAGGAGTTCGGCAAAGAGCGCTCATAAAGTTTTGAAACTTTAAAAAACACCTTTTAGTTTTAGAGGAAAAAAGTTAATTTTTCTCGAGACCTCATCAGAAACTGTAGATATCAACCAAACTTTTTGCTTCTCTTATAAATGGAGGGCGAATTTTCATAATTAAATGAGATATGGATTTTTCAACTTTGAATGAATTTCGAACATGTTTTTTGGATCATCTTGCCAGAGAAAAACATGATTTGTTTTTTATGATGCGTGATATCATGAAAATGAAACCTAATATAAATATAAAACATGTTTTATGGATTATCTTGCCAAAGGCAAAGCAAATCTT
>NC_089755.1:8451887-8459387 GCF_040412425.1 Macrobrachium rosenbergii
TCGATGAGTCATGTCTCTAAGTAAGAGTACAATAGAATAGCCATCAAATGAGAATATTAATTACGTAATATAGCTCCGTGGCGCAATTCACGTTTCCTTCAACTTGAAATATGCACCAAGTCTTGAGCAGTAACACTCTCTGTGAAAACAACCATCGTTACCCAGGTTTCTGTTGCTTCATATTGTCTCCTCAAAACCGGTTCCACGTGTACCTACCTCCCTGCTCAGTCCTGCTAAATGAATGTAACAACGCAAGTGTTCTAACCTTAACTTCCCTTAATGATGATCAGTCCTTATAATAAATCCCACAGTGCTGGGTATAGACACTACCCCCTTCATTATTTTATTGGCTTCATTATTTTATTTGTGTGCCTCTGTGTCAGTTTTGTTGCTTCTTTACGCTTGATTCATTTACTTGAAACTGACACTAATGTTTGTTGTGTTGTTGAGTGGTTATCGAGTGAGTCTATGTATTCCCGGTTCTATATATTTATTTATTATTTTATGGATTGAAATTACTCATTCATTAAATTTTCGGTTATCTTCATTATTTCATTTACATCGTTTATATATATATATATATATATATATATATATATATATATATATATAATATATATTTTTCATTTAATCCTAACTACATTGTAGTGCGGAATGATACTCGTAACTCAGTCCAAGCGGTTGGGCTATGCCCTAAATTTTTTAATCCACTAATCCATTTATAGTATACTATCTTACAGTTTCGATAATTATTGCATATCCTACTCAAGGTATTGCTTATTGTACAAGAGGTTCAAATATTTGTGTTTCTACTATCATTATCATACTACTGGGAACCCTGCCATTACGTCTGATGTCATAGTTTACGTCACAACTAGCCTCTTTCTGGGTGCTCACTGAATTTAGCAAAGTTTCCCTTTAAATTTCCTTGATTTACTCTAAGTGCCTTAATTATCCACATTAGACATCACTGCATATTTTTGCCAATTAGGCTGTCACTTCAAAAAGCTATTTATAAAATACGATCCATATCCGATGCTTTGGTAAGATTTTATCGACGAAAATCTAATTAGACACGGCCCTGAAATGCGTAACAGTAAGGAAAAAATGTAATGTATTAAGTGAAAAAGACGAAAAATTGAGAAACCCACGGAGTTATCATGCCGCATTTGATTTTCTCGATAGTAAATTAGCGTCGATCAAGAAGTAGAAGAGGTCGATGGAGTCGTTAAGGGAAAAACATTCGTCGGAGGAATTAGGGGGAAAGAACTAGAAGGGGTGGAGGGAAATATTTTAATTGGAAAGGTAAAATGGGTGGAATGGGCGGTGGTGATTTTCGCCCTTAGGTGTGAAGGGATAAATTCAGGAAGAAAAACAGGTCGTTAGAGGAGACGAAGATTCCACAGGTGATCCAGTGTTGACGGTATCTCTCGTAATGGACAGATCCTGCGAAGTCCCGGATCGTTCGAAGGCGATAACATCTCCTTGGTTATTGTCACAAATTTCTGACTAGAGATGGGCTCTTCCATGAACGGAAAGGTAGCACCTAACATCAGAGCAAGAAAGAGGATTCCTTCCCTTATGGTCAGGTGTGTTTTATCAAAGCTTTAACGTTGTGGAGGTTAATTTCTCCTCCTGGTTTTTCTACGCCTGGGAAGTTGTTTAAAATAATTTATCTTGTGTTTCAACGCTCGATTAGGCCTAGTTAATGTTTCTCTTTGTTTTCAACGGTTTTGTGAATGATTTCTTTCTCTGGTTCTTCAACGCTTTCGTTGTGGAGGTTAATTTTCTCTGGTTTTTCAACGGTTTCGTTATAGAGGTTAGTTTTTCTCTGGCTTTTCAACGTATTTTCGACATGGAGGTTAATTTTTTCAGGGAATTTGTTTTCAACGCTTTATTTGTGGAGGTTAATATTTTTCTTGGTTTTGCCAACGCTTGGGTATAGGGAACTTAATTTTTCTCATGGCTTCTACACTTTCGTCGTGGAGAGAGATTTTTCTCTTGGTTTTCAACGCAAACGTTGTGGAGTTAATTTTTCTTTTGGTTTTCATTCGCTAAACGTTGTGGTGTTAATATTTTCTTCTTGGTTTTCAACGCTTTCATAGTGTGACAAATTTTTTTCTCCTGGTGTTTCTACGACTTCATGTTGTGGAGGTTCATTTTTTCCTCTTACACTTTACAACGCTAACGTGAGTTGGAGGTTAATTTTTTCCTCTTGGTTTGAAACCTCATGGTTGACAGGAGGTTAATTTTTTCTCTTGGTTTTTCAACATGGGTTTTTATCCTGTGACAACATGATTTTTCTCTGGTTTTTGAACACTTTATGGAGGTTAATTTTTTCTCTTGGTTTTTCAACGTTTTACAAGAGTACCGTATCCCCAGTGTGAACGGAAATCAGGCCTTAAAAGAAACTATTTTCATAGATTCGACAATTAATGGTTTGACAAAATAAACACGCCCAGGTAACCAGTTTTTTGCTATAGAAGCTATTGTTAATTTTCCGGTTCATTGACTTGGTACAGATTCCTGTTTCTCAGAGAGGGAAACTTCTTGGTGTGAGATCACTGAAAATAGGTAGACAGGAGTGTTGGAGACAAGAAAGCACATATAGTGCTAGAGGAAACATTTTGGTGTGACACAAAGTGATGAAAGATGAACACAACAATTTGGGTCTGAATGAAACTTCATGTGTGATTAACTTGGCCATAGAGGGTTGTTAACATTTTTTCTTCCTTGTAAGAAGGATGGCCTTGATACTTAATCAAAAGCAATTTTGGTCTGACAAATTACTTCATATAAAATCAACAATTATTGTGTGACAAGTGGACCCTTCATGGTCTGATCCAAAGTACATCTTTGTGTTACTGTTACATTTACTTATGTGGGAAGAAAACAACGGATTCATGGAAACTGAGTGAATGAGCGTTTTTGGTCTGATAACATGCTATTCTTGCAATCGTAACGAATGCTTAATGACACATGGTATTTGGGTGATTATGTTAATTCTTGGTGTGACAACATCGGCCTTGTAATACTCTGACAACATGGTGATTTGTGGTCTGACAACTGAACTTTCAGGTAGCGTATATAAAAATACAAATGGTCTAAAATTATATGGAAACTGTTATTTGACAAGAAAGAAAATGATTTTATGTCCAATTTTTAAAGCCATTTAGTCCATACTTTTTCTTTTTTTCATTGACAATAAAGAACTCTTGGCTGTGAATATAAAATATTCTTGTTAAAAAAACTTTTGTGAGAAACTCCTCAGCTTGAAGGAAAAACTCTTTTGACACTTTCTATTTTCCTCATTGAACTTTAAAAGTCGATATCGTTCTTCGACTGCACTCATTTGCAGTAATTCATTCGATTCTCGACCAGCCAAAATTTGTTTAAACCTTTTAATTTATTTCTGGTGATAGAAATTCTCCATTTTTCTCTTTATAACTGGTTCGGATTCTCAATATACGTATGTGGTCGTTTGGTATCTTTGGTTCTTATTTTGTGAAAATGTCTAAGATATTGTCCTTTTCTGGGAGTGACTGTTAGATAAATCAGTGGTACTGGTTGGCCAATATTTTATAACTTATAAAAATGTTTCAGCACTAGACTGAAATTTCATGCAATCGTGGCAAAACAGTTTTACTCTCTCTCTCTAATCTCTCGACAATCATAAACAACTGTCTGTTCTTCTTTTCTCTAAAGTGGGAAACTATCAGGATGGCTATTTGTCAGTGGTAATGGACTTTTTCTCCCTTCTGCTCAGAATTTTGAGGCAATTTAGGCAAGTCAGGGCTGCCGTTTTATGTGTGATCATCTCATCCTTTTTCTTATCAAACATACCAAATTGCAGGTGTCACACACACACATTTTATTTAGCCGTGATCGTGCGGCTAACCGGTATAGTATCTAAAGATTTGTTTTGACGGGCCATGAAGGGTAATCAGTTTCACTTTGGGCCGCGGCTGAAATTTCATTGGCCTTCTCTCCAGTATTCAATGGAGGTCCTAAATTGACTTGTTGTGCAGTTTTGTGTAAATGATTGCCTTTTTCGGCGCAGTTTTTACTTTTGTTTATCATGATATTTCCAATTTTCTTCATATTTTGTTTTTAAAATTTGTTCCATTTGTTAGTTTGCACAATATAGTATTTAAAAATAATAATTATGGACTTTGACAACATCTACATAAACAATACAACACCACTGAAACATTCTTATGAATAAACTTACAGAAAAATTCTTGATCTTGGTTTAGGTAATTGTATTTGGATAAGTATTTTCAGTCTTGGTTTCAGAATGAATTAGGAGGTTGCCTTTTCAGATGTTTTTTGGAATGCTATCTTCTCTTCTTTTGTCGTTAATTCTCTCTAAATTCTTTCTCTGTCAGTATATAATTAAAATCATTGTTTAGTAATGGGTGGCCTCTGTTTTGTTCATTCTTGAAGCAATGTCAGTTCTGTGTGATTATTTCTAACGTTTTTCTAGTTAATGATTATGATAACTTATGAAAAAACTGTTTTCTCATGCTCATCTTAATTTCTTTTGAATTCAGTTTCACCTTTAATAGAACTTAGTTGATTGTTCATTTTTTCATTTGTTTCAGATTTGATAAAACTCAAATCGGTGACCTCCCTTTTTCTTGATTGGAAGATTGATTCATAAGTTCATTAAATATGTAGACTTATTCTAATTTTTGCATCTGTTAGTATTCCACGTGGTTTGTTGGGTAATGGCTGCTCAACTCACTCGGAAATTCTGCCTTCTAATGTGTTAAAAAGAAAAATTCAACCTCTTGCCTGACCTGAAGCTGCATTTTTGCGTACCTGATCCCAAGCTAAAATCGCCCTGTTTTTAGGAAATGGTCGGTTTAAAGGTGAACACATTCTAATAGCTTACACTATTGATACCAGAGAGAGAGAGAGAGAGAGAGTAAGAGAGAGAGCCGTGGACAACCACTCAGCTAAACAATGCCATTCGATAATGTTATTATCTCTGTTAGATCATTTTCATTTCTATCAATAGCTCAAAGGACACTATTAAACACGGCCTATGAAATTTATATACAGTAGGTAGGAATTACAATGCCTTAAGCTCAAATACTTTACAATATGATGTATAAAAAAGGCACATTCTATCATATAATTCTTCGTTAAGCAAACTAAAACCTGCTGAAGCATTACTTGAAGTCATCCCTTGATCACATAATAAAGCAAGACCCAAGGAGGCTATGTTGAATCAGAACTTGTCCTCAGGACAAAGCGCCAATTAGTCCAGGCAAGGCGAGAAGACGCAGCTGTCGGTGAAGAGACCTCCTCCTCCTCCTCCCCTCTCTTCCTCCTCAGCTGCTGCCGTTATATCTCATTCCTCTGCTGTTTATCAAACATTCCTCCTGCTGTGCCTTATAAGACCCTTCCAAGGAATCTAATATGGGAATAGCGACTGCCTCTCGTTTATGGTGTTCTGGTGGCAGTTTCTGCGTCTGAATGTTGACAAATGAATCAGATTGGAATGCTCGGAGGGTGATGGAACGTTTATGCTGGCAGATGTCAGCTCATGCTGACTCTTTGGAATGGAATGGAATATGAAATTTAGATTTGAAGCCAAGCACTGGAATCGAGGATTATTCAGCGTTATGCTGACTAAAGTGAATTTGTTATTCAAGAGGGGATAGGTCGCAAATTAACAGAGGACAGGACCCAACCCCAAATTCCTAATTGGTCATCACTCGTATTTCTGTTTTTGTATAAATAAAAACCATTTATGTCATTCTAGAGAGAGTCCCTCAATTACTCTGTGCTAATACATCATTCAGTCCTTTACTTATCAAGACCATTAATTGTTTCTTGAGTATTATCATCGTATTCTATAAAATGTCACGCTCTTCCAGTTATAAAAACTTCTATACAAATATAATTCCACAAGATTACTTCCAATCACTATTTTTCTCCAAAGAATTCTGTAATTGTCATTTAAGCCTTTTTAAGTTTTAGTTACTTTTCCATTAACTGTTCACTCGTTCAGTGCAACCACCTGTTTCTCGGTTAGGCCAAAGTGATACCCAGATCGAATCAGACTTAATAGAAACATTGTTTCACTTTTATATATTTATTTATTTATTTTATTTATTTATTTTGGAATTCATTCTATATAAAACAAATCTATACAAAACAAGACTTGATTTCAAGGAACGTGAAGGAAGATATTCACTGAAGTCCACAGACCATAAAATCTCTTTCATCTTAAAAGCGTCGCAATTTCCATATCTCGGGAATTCTTTCCTGTTGCTTTCCGCTGCAAACTTCGTTAGAAATCCTTTCCTCGTCAGGAACTCGCTTCTTGCTTTGGGTGTTCCCAAAAATCAATACTTATTTTTTTACGAATAAAGATGAGCCCGACTGAAGGTTACCTCGTCTTCAACATTTTATAAAGGTTTTAACTTCCTGCTGTGTTCATAAAATCTCAGATTCTCCTATCTCGAGACTGGATTTTCTTCTAACACACAAACACTATAATAACACTCTTTCTTTCTCTCTCTCAAATTAATGCATTCATATTATATATATATATATATATTTATATATATATATACTATATATATATATGTACAGCATATCAGGTATATATATATATATATATATATATATATATTTATATATATATATATAGATAGATAGATAATTTTAGATAAATAGATTTGTATTATAATTTTCATAAATTATTCTTTACAGAGTATTAATAAGTCCTCAAAAGGATTCTTTGAGGGTACAGTACTTAATCAACAAACTGCCAGATCAAAATAATTTGTGACATTCAATTAGGAGATTTTACAAAAGAAGTTTAAACGTTCCTTTGATTGCGGGAATTTTGAAGTTCGTTTCCAACTCAAAATTTTCAAGCTTCAAATAGACAATGTAAAGATTAACAATTCTGGGTGTAGAGTAGACAGAGAGAGAGTTCTAAAACGTGTGGGGAGAGAGGAGAAGAAGAGTGCCAATAGGCACTGATGTACTTTTAGGCTCAACCACCTAAATTGTCTTGTCAGTTTTGTCTTAGGCCTTTTTCTTCTCTTTTTTGGCGGTCGTTAAACAATCTTTCCTGAACAATGACGAATTCTGAGAGTCATTTTTACGCCAGAGGTCTAATGAAAGAAGCCATTAATCGCATGTTTTCTGAAATATTGGCAAAGCCGAATATAGCTACCTATGCCTTCAGTTGAGAATGATTTAAAATCTCTCTTTGTAATTAAAACTGACAATGTCTTTTCATTCATCTTTAGATTATAAATATATACATATATATATATAATATATCAACAATATATAGCATATATATATTATATATATATCATATCTCCAAAGGGTGTCTTATGAGAAGGGTATGCCTTCTATGATCCTTCTAGTAAAAACTTAGGATCTAAAAGGACATGGGTGATTCATCCGGTTTCGTGAAATCGTTGTTGTGAAAGGTTCCTGTTGTTTTATATCTGCAGTGTTGTTCTT
>NC_089755.1:8464387-8469359 GCF_040412425.1 Macrobrachium rosenbergii
GGCATGCCCTGTATTTCTGATATGTAGGAAAATTCCCGAACTCTCCGAAGCGTAACGTACTGATCTTTTGTGCTCTGTTATTCTTTGCGAGAGCGATCTACCTGTCTCGCCTACGTAGATGTCCTGACAATTACTACACGGTATCTTGTAAACTCCGGCTTCTTCCCTTTTGTTATTTAAGTATACGTTAACGAGCGAACTCTGATGGATTTGGGATAATAGAAAATGAAAGGATTGTTAGGCCTGAGTTGCTCGGAAGCCTTTTGGATGTTTTCATCGTACGGAAGCTTTATTTTGTTGTTGAAATCTATTTGTCTGTTGTGAGTGGGACCTTTATAGTATATTTTATTCGCTTTGTTAATAGCCCTCTCGATAATGTGTGGTGGATATAGCAGTTGCGTTAGGTGTTGGCGGATCGTGTTTAAATTCTTTATCCAGGTACTCATTTGAACATATCCTAAGTCCTCTGAGGAATAAGTTGCACCCTACCATGATTTTTACGGAGACGTCGTGGTAGCTTAAGAAATGAATGTAGGAGACAGCGAGGTGGGTTTTCTAGGCTATACTGTAAATGCATACCTGTTCTGTTTTCTTATGATCAGTACATCTAGGAACGGCAGTTTTCCGTCCTTTTCCCATTCTGTTTTAAATTGTATGGTCGGAACTAGCGAAAAATTCATTAAAGTCCCCCCAGCTATTGTCCCAGAAAGTAAAGATATCATCTACGTATCTAAGCCAGATCATATTATAGGGTTTGATAGACGACAAAAGTTCTGTTTCAAATATTCCATGTACAAGTTTGCTAGAAGGGGTGATAGGGGACTTCCCATGCTACAGCCAAATTTTTGTTTGTAAAAATTACCATTGAAAGAAAAACACGTTGTTAGTTACACAGAGGTTGATAAGTTTTAATGTTTTATCTATGCCAAGAGGAAAATGGTCTTCATATGGTTGTAACTTCCTCTCTAAGAAAGACAACACGTCGGCAATCGGGACTTTAGTAAATAATGACTCGACGTCTAGGCTGAGCAATTTGATGTTGTTTGAGGGGATGTTTAAACTATTAAATTTTTTGTATGAAATCCTCTGCATGTTTGACGTGGGAGGATGAGAAGGTTCCTAGAAAGGGTGATAACAAGTCTGCGAGCCATTTTGATAATTTGTACATGAAAGAGCCCCTGCTAGATATTATGGGGCGTAAGGAATCCCATCTTTATGTGTTTTCAGGAGGCCGTAAAAATAGGGAGAGAGGGTTGATTACCTTGAATGTCTCTAGTAATTCTATGTCTTTTTATTGCCCCTATGGTTCTGACTGATTTGTTAAATTGAGCAGCAATATTTGTTGTGGGATCTTTGGTTAATTTGTCATAGGTCTCCGCATTGTTTAGAAGTTCTTGAACTTTATTGATGTATGTCTCCTTGTCTAACAGAACTATTTTCCCGTCTTTGTCAGATTTTGTGATGATATCCCCCCTTTTCCTTAAATTAACTAATGCATTTTGGAATCTTTTCGGGAGCGAATTTTTGTTGTTATTTTGCTCCAAGACATTTAGCAAAATGCCTTTGAGACATGCCTCTTTCTTGTCATAATTGTTTTTTTTGCAAAATGTTTATCAAAAGCAACTAGAAATTAAGATTACTCTCGGGACCAGGTTTTAGCGAATGAAACTCCAAGATTTAAAACGGTCTGTTCTTCTGCAGTGAGGGGATGGTTAGAGATTCAGCACATTATTGGGAAGGCCAAGATTATTCCATACGCTGTTCCTAATCAATCTTTTTAATTTGTAGCACAAATTTCTGAGTGGGACTCACTGTTTTCAACAGCACCTGATAGCACAAAATATGAAAGATATCTGTACATACCCATCATCCCTGCACATGAGGCGAAGTGACGTGGCTAGCTCGCTCATTTTTTTCTTCTAATCACATAGATGTCTTGGTGTGTGGCTTGTATTCTGTCTTGGAGGAATGTGCGGATGGAGTCTGGAAATGGGTCTGCCGCCGATGTCCAACGTGTGAAACCGTACATTTTGGGAGAAACTTGTTCCTGTAGGCATTCTTGTAGAAAATTTCTCTGATTCTTCCTCTTGTGTAACCATGCACTAGCCGTTCGTACCGTCTGAAAGATGTGTGACAGCTGGGTTGAAGCCGAAAATCTGGCGTAAACTGTGATGTTCCATGATGGGCAAAAATGAATCTTTTCCTGTAAACTACAGTGTAATATGAATATAGAAGGCCCATAAAACACTATTTAAACGTTGAAACCATATATTTTTTTGGGCACTAGCTTCTGTGCCTCTGTTCACTGGTAGAATATGGACAGGTGGAAAGTTACAATGGTATATATACAAAACATAAAGGTGTGGCCCTAGGACATCGTAGGCGAGACAGGTAGATCGCTCTCACAAAGAATAACAGAGCACAAAAGATCAGTGCGTTACGCTTCGGAGAGTTCAGGAATTTTCCTACATATCAGAAATACAGGGCATGCCATTAACTGGAGTGGGGTTGAGTTGGTTTCCAAAAGTAGCTGTCCGTACAAAAGAAGGATACTGGAATCTGCTATCATCAATCAAACCAACAATATGAACCTGTCAGGAGGACATTGGAAATCGGATGACATCGACACCTTAATCCTCAAATCCTCATGAAGAAGATGACCAGGAAACGCGACACGCCAGATCCATCGCCAAACGGGAGCTAATGAGGCCAAAACCACTAGGAATTTGGCCATTCTCCTCCTTAAACGCCACCTCCATAGCATCGGAGGCCTAGGGCCACACCTTTATGTTTTTGTATATATACCATTGTAACTTTCCACCTGTCCATATTCTACCAGTGGACAGGGCACAGAAGCTAGTGCCCGAAATATATGGTTTCAACGTTTTAAATAGTGTTTTTGGGCCTTCTTATATCATATATTACACTGTAGTATTACAGAAAAGACATTCATATATATATATATATATATATATATATATATATATATATATATATATATATATATATATATATATATATATATATATATATATATATATATATATATATGTATGCATGCATAGTAGTAAAATGTATAATTAACTTTAATTAGATAATTTAAAGGTAATTATTTTTTCTTGACAAATTTAAAAATTCACATTCGGAAAGGGATAATTATGGACTATTTAATTAGACCATGAATAGTCATGACAAAGCTTAGTGGAGAGACGATAATGCTGAAATATACAAAGAAATGAATAAGAAAATACTTAAAAATTGAAAAGCAGTAAACAAATACATGTAAAATAACTGAGAGACATCATCTCCCAGAGTTCCCCCTCCCGTCTCCCATTGCAGAGAGAAAGCAGCGAGATCTCTCGACATGCAAATGGCAAACTCCCTCCGCATGACATCTGACACCAAACGAAAGTTGCAACCGTGTGAGTTAGGGAGCATTTCCGGTGACCCGCTTCTCTTTGAAGAATCAAATGATTTTTGATGTCCAGGTACCGTTAAATTCAATGCAGCTCTTTTTTTTCATTGTTGAGAGAGAAATTCATTTAAGTGCGTCTGTCATTTTGAAACCTGGGAGAGTTAATAGTCACGGGAATTCAGTAATACTATTTTATTATACAGAAGATGAACCCTATTCATACAGAACAAACCCATAATGGGCCATTTACTTGAAATTCAAGCTTCCAAAGAATATAGTGATCATTAGAAAGAAGTAACAGAAGGTAATAGGAAATACAGAAAGAAGAGATCACTTATTAAAAAAGGAAAATAAATTAGCAAAATTAACAAATAAGTAGATAAAAATGTTCGTTCGAAGAAGTAACTCAAGTTATTCAGTCATTCAAGATTTCTCTGAACTTGCTTGGGAGAGAAGGATCTTGCCAGATTTGGTTATGGAAATTAGGCTGAAGCCGAACACTGGGGCCCTTTCAGCCTTTCAGAGCTCAAGATAAGTTAAAACAAGGAGTTTTGGGTGGTTGGACAGCCAGGTGCCAACAGACTCCTCATGTTTCGTGGTTAACTTTCAAGCAAATGAGAACAACTGTAACTTAATATGGTATGGAGAAAGTTGAGTATTAAGATAAAACTGTCATTTGCAATCATTAAAAATAGGCAGTCACCTGAATGGGGTTCGTACATTGTCCACTTTGACCCAAAAAATATATATATATCCTTTGTGACCCAAAAATTACACAATGGTTAATGTACTGGTTTTCCCACCAAATTACCATTGCTTACAAAATAGCTTTAGGGAAAGATGATTGTAATATAATGTAAATTATCAGTCTAATGCATGATTGGAGGTGTAAAGTACTATGTTATTATAATCAGTTTGAAGAAAAACAATCCACTGTAGTCCCAAAAAAATGTTAAGGCTGTAGACATGGTCATTTTGCATAACTAGCATTTATTGAAACATTATCGTACTACAAAATATTGCAATAAAATGAGATTTTACAATCATATTTCTGATCCAAAACACTAGATAGTAACATTACTGAAGAAAAATATATTTTTGCCTTTCCAAAATATCCAAGGCTCTATAGTTTTAGATTTTCCTCAAAACCTTGGCTACTTAGAAAATTGTTTTATCATATGCAAATTGCATATGTTTTTGCAATATAATGAGATTTTACAATCATATTTCTGATTAGAGACCAAAAACATTAGCTTATAACAAGTTTGAATGAAAAAATATAATTTGGCTTTGCAAAAAATATCCGGGTTAAAGTGTTATGCGGTGCACTTTTTATTGGTATTGCGTTGCACCACATATGAATGACTCCCGTTTCTGTCTGTTGACTTTCACTTGATAGTAACGCAGGGGACTCAGTAAGTTAGGTTGAAATTGTCTATTAATACTTTCTACTTTTCCAGGAGGGGTAAGAATTCACCGGCACCGGTTTTCATAAGTTTAATCTTAACCTAAACTATTTCACACGGCCAGCCACACTGGACTAGAAATTTCTGATGT
>NC_089755.1:8469859-8517359 GCF_040412425.1 Macrobrachium rosenbergii
TCAGAAGGTACAACTTCCCGAGTCAGTAGAAAGTCAGAAGTTGTACAACTTTAACTTTTCCTGAGTCAGTAGAAAGTCTGAAGGTAGAACATTCTGACAGAACTTCCTGAGTCAGTAGGAAGTCATATGGTGAACTTCCTCAGATGCTGGAAGTCAGAGCAAACTCACTGAGTCAGTAGGAAGAGAAGGTACATCTCCCAAAGTCAGTAGGAAGTCAGAAAGTGGAACTTCTGAGTCAGAAAGCACAATGAAAACTGATTGAAAAGAGGGAAAGACTGACATATTTTGAAAATTTTAGTTAATTCACTTGGCGACTGGATTTATATACGAATTACTTAAATGAGGAAAACCATTGCTCTGTCATGTTTTATGACTAGACAAAAACCAGCAGCAAAACTTGCTGAGGTTTCTGACAAATTGGAATATTTTTTTTTTAAAGTGAAACTGAATCCTTTAGCATGCCCAAGAGTTTGTGAGAAATAGATCGCCTACATGTTGATGAGACTGCTCACCCAATTTCTTCAAGAAACTGTAAAGTTTTCAATCTCCCTCATTTCCAACCGTAGAAAATCAATTTCCCTGTACAACGACGGAAGATCCTCAGCTATCAGTATAATTAATTGCAAAGGAGTGAAATAGCATTCTGGGAAACATCTGCTCTCCTTTGCAGCCTCCTAATTTATTTCCTCTCTTCCAGAGGACCTGACGTAATTTCACTCATCTGAAATTTTTATTTTTTATCTCGCCTTATTTCCAGGGCTTCCCCTTACGTGCGTATCTTCCATTAAAGCGAAGGATATTCCCAATTAGGGTGCCACTTGTTAAGGAAAAGTAAATTTGCCCTGAAGGTTTTGGCCTCGTTTGCTTGTTTTAACAACTACTTTTGGGAACACTGGGATGAAGTTCTGTTTCTTCTGCTGTGAGATTTTCATTCACTCCAGTCGATTAGAGTGAAGAGTTCCTTGTATCTTGTTACGGCATTGGTGATGTGGATCGGTGTTTGGGTCGTATTTGGAAAAAAATTGTTTTATATCAACTCCTGAAAACTGCCTGGGGTAAAAATGATATATATATATAAAGTACTAGGAAAATGGTCGCTTGTTGAAAATTGCCTCGACCTCAATTTAGTGGCTGACTGATCGGTCTTCTCTACCACCCTCTCCTTGTTAACAATTTGTTCTCGTCATTACTAATATTGACGAAGGACCCTCTGTTCAGTGACATGGCATCAAAAAGCCTTAAGTGACGGATGAAGATAAAATGGATACGGTCATTCTATTTCGGCATTCCACTGGCTATTATTCCTAGAGAGTTTTCAGATATATATGTTGGAGCTAAACCTGTAAGTGTATATACACGCCTCCAGCCATTATGATATATCTGTATGTTCCCTTTAACGCTTAAAATAACTGTTTGTATATAGACTCGGACCAAAATGGAAATAATAGTATGAGATTGGGTATCTAAAACAAAAGTTATATGAACCCATATTACTGACCAGTCGTGGTTTAATAATGGCACACAGAGACAGAATTATATAAAAAATAAAATAGGCAATTTTAAAACATGGAGATAAAACACTAAATATATATATAATATATACACACACACACATATACACATATATATATATATATATATATATATATATATATATATATATATATATATATATATATATATTCATAGGAAGGACCTCACAGAAAGCTTACACAGACGGGTGCAAGAATAGTTTCAACATTTCCTAACCATCAAAAAACCAACGTGAGAAGAAATGGGAAGATTTGTGCAAATTATCGCCTGCTGTCGATCAGATGTCGATTGTAGTTATCGTGACTGCTGGAAGAAGCAGCCAATTTCAATCCTGGCTCCAGATTATTCATTTTTTTTTTAAAATGCAATTGCAGGTCAATTGAGGTTGATCTTTTATCATAGAAACACATCTCTCTCTCTCTCTCTCTCTCTCTCTCTCTCTCTCTCTCTCTCACACACACACACACACACACACACACACACACACACACACACACACACACACACACCACAAAAATATCATCTTGTTAGCCCATGAAGTGTCATTACGTAACAGTAAGAAGACCTATGTTGTTGCAAAAAGAAATTTGCTGTCAGTGAATGAACTGTAATGTTGTCACACTATTAAGGCCTATGTTGTCACACCAAAAAGTAATGTCAGCCTATAAGAATGTTATATTATATAAGAGGGCCTATGTTGTCACACCAAAAATGTAATATGTTGTCAGCCTATGAAGTGTCATGTTTTCACACCAAGAAGGTCTATGTTGTTGCACTAAAAAAGTAATATATTGTCAGTGAAAAATGTAATGTTTGCCATATTAAGAAGTCCATGTTGTCACACAAAAAGTAATGTTAGCCCATGGGCGGTCATGTTGTCACTAGAAAGGCCCATGCTGATCACACCAAAGGATATGTTGTCACACCAAGAGTGATATGTTGTCAGCCTTGACATGTCGCGGCATAGAATTCAATTTGTCACACCTAGAAGTAATATGTTGTCACCCTAAGACGTTCCCTACCACACTGTGCAGGCCCATGTTGTCACACCAAAAGTAATGGTCAATCTATGATATTTCATGTTGTTGTCACACTAAGGCCTAGCCTACGTCGCAAAAAGCAATATGTCAGCCTACGAAGCTGTCAAGAGCTCGTTATCACACCAAACTCATGAAGTTTGTATTGTCAACTAAAATGCCAAATGTTTTCAGACCAAAAGTATCATGTTGTTAGCCCGTGAAGTGTCATGTTAACACTTTGAAGGCCCATAATATCACACCAAAAAGTAATATGTTGTCACTATACAACGTCGTGTCACACTGAGAAGGCCTATGTCATGCCAAAAGTAATATGTTAAGTCAGTGAAATGTCACGTTGTCACTAATAAGGCCTATGTTGTCACACCAAAAGTAATATCTGCTGGGTCATGTTATCACTAGAGTGGCCCATGTTATCACACAAAAAGTAATATGCCTAAAAAGTGTAATGATTCACACTAAGAGCCCCCATGTTGTTGCACCAAAAAAATATGTTGTCAGTCAATAAAATGTAATATTGCCATACTAAGAAGGCCCTTGTTGTCACACCAAAAAGTAATATGTTGTCTGTGTAAAAATGTTGTCAATGATGCTTCACATCAAAAAGTACTGTGTTGTCAGCCTATGAAAGTCATGTTTGTCACACTAAGAAGCCTCAGGTTGTAACAAAGTATTTTGTCAGAAAAATGTCTGTCTGCTAAAGTGTCATGTTGTCACTAAGAAGCCCATGTTGTCACACCATGAAGTATCATGTTGTCAACACCAAGAAGTTCTGTGCATAACTTTTTCCTTGCAATTGCAAGAGGGTGTTGTCAGTGAATACCATTTGCCCTGATGCTTATGAAGACATTTGTGGGAGGATGTGATTCAGCATAATGCAGGATTCTGGATGGATGTTTCAAAAGATCCTTTGATATTGCAATTGCTGAGGTACTAATTGTTCTTAACTTATGAATAAACGATATAAAAAAATATGGTCAAATTTTACCCCATACCTTTTTGTCATTTTGAACTGAAAATTTCATTATCATCCCATGTTTTAATGTATTGCTTTGAACGTTTATGACGTTCGATTAGTTCGTAAATGAATAACCGAACCTAATCACCTAACCTAACCCAACCTAACCCAACATGGGTACTCTGTCCTTACCCTAGTGAATATTGGTCTGAAAACATTCCATAAATTTACCTTAATCTGAATGAGAACTGTCAGTGGGAATAATGTCCTTTTATTTCAGTCTTTTTTTTTCTTTCCACCCAAAAACCCCACTTTCCCACTGTGGTCCCAGGGATTGTGAGGATATGATGGTGGGGCTATTTATCTCTTTAAAAGGACTCATTTGCGAACGAATATACTAATTTCAAAACGTTCAAAATAAAACTCAAAACACAGGAAAATTATATTTTCAATCCAAAATGCAATAATGGTTTAAAAGTGAAATATTACCAAAAAATAATTTATAAAGATCAATTCGGCTAATATTTTTATTAAGATTCTCTCTCTCTCTCTCTCTCTCTCTCTCTCTCTCTCTCTCTCTCTCTCTCTCTCTCTCTCTCTCTCTCTCTCTCATCATAACTAGCATGTGAGAAAAATTCAAAATGACATCCCAAAATAGAAAAATTACATATCGAAAATACATTTTCCATCGTTATTTTCAGTTCGCCTTTTCTGTATTTCGTAGACTAAGAGAGAGAGAGAGAGAATCTAGTTTCAACCGGTTATTCAGTTAACCTGACGGAGAATAAGAACATTTAAGTTCTCAGGAATGTTTCGTAGTTATATATATATATATATATATATAGATATATATATATATATATATATAGAGATATATATATATATATATATATATCTATATATATATATATATATGTATATATATTAACCTATACATAATCAAAATTTCAAGCCACTTAGTGAAAAAGAAGCCATTTCTTATGACTGACATGGATAAATAACATGAGTAAAAGATTTTTATCACATTCACCTCACCTTCTGATACTGCAGACTTCGCCATTCCCTTCTTCACGTCTCCATTGCCCTTGGGAACGCCACCATCCGAGTACCTGAGATGCCCCTTTGGGGGCAGCCTGCCCTCAGCTGCTTAATGGCTGCTGTAAACTCAGGTACGGTTGTGGTATCCAGAATTGGCGATGTCCCATTGAATTTTGATGGTTAATATCCAAAAGGTGTATTCAGTGAAAGAGCTGATTCATCTTGATGTTTCTGTCTGACAAGACACCTTCACCAAAGCCAGAGTACCCAAGGCTAGCCCATACCATCACCTAATCAGGTTGCTTTTAGGTAACAGTTAACAGTGTACCTGGGGGACATGGGTATCTTGTAAACAGACCCCCAGTAATATCACCTCTGTCTTCTTTGGTACTGTACACAGGACCTTGATCAGTTCCCAGTATTGTCAAGGTCACCCTTCAGTCTCCCCAAAGGATATTGCTTTTCTCCTTCAGTCCTACCTACGCTTCTCTTTGATCGTAGGACATTGCAGGTTTTCTCCTAAGGATTCTCCCTCAGTCCTACGCTTCCTTCTTTGATCGTAGGACATAGCAGGTTTTTCCAAAGGACTCTCCTTCAGTCCTACGCTTCCTTCCTTGATCGTAGGACATCAGAGGGGGTCTCGACAGGCATGAAAACTCTTGAAACCCAAGCAATCAAAAACACGTTCCTCAGAGCTTTGGTTCTGTCTCTTCATTTCTGGTTCAGGAGGCCTTGGGGTTTGCATATTTGCAGTCACTTGTCTTGCAATAAGCTTTCTGGTTTTATACGTTGTCTCTCACTGCGTCTTCCTGGTCCCTGGTACAAGGGACAAATAAAGCTTGCCCCATTCCTTACCTGGGCAATGAAGCGGTACACTGATCGCCCATAAACACCAATGATTTTCCCAATTTCTCTAACTTTCTGCTCAGTCTTGGCAAGATTGATGATTGAGCCCACACCAACACAACTTTACTTCTTCTGGGTAAGGTCTCATCGAGAGAGAGAGAGAGAACAGAAACACAGAGAAGATACGAGAGAGAGAGAGAGAGAGAGAGAGAGAGAGAGAGAGAGAGAGAGAGAGAAGAGGTGGGGTGGCTTGTGTGTGACTTGAAGGGAACAACACGAAAGGTGATTCGTTTCAGCAACACTTCACTCAGACCCGGACACGAGCTCACGAGGTACTGAAACTAGGGGGGAGGAGGGGTGCCCTGAGGAGAAAGACTCATTCTGAGGGGTGGCAAAATTTGGCTAGATATAAAGGCACTTGTATAATGTGCCTTTAATTTAATTAAAATATTACATAACAATAATATAAAAGTGGTTGAATAATCACCCAACAGCAGTATAAATGTATAAAACATTATGAAGCATTTTTACTCATTTTATTTCCAAATTCCGTAATATTTTAGACACGATCGATTTGACATAAATATTTCATTTGACGTTTAATAAGTCCTTTTGAGATGATTCCAGAAGGTAATATTATGCCAATTTTAGGTATTATTACAATAATATAAATATGACGGCTGTATGCATACACTTCCATCTTCTTCTTCTTCAGTGTGATTTCCCATCTTTTATATTACAGTAAGCACGATGCCTTCTTTGAAGGACTTTGATTTGGCGTTGATCAGCCTCGATCGATGCCCTGCCTGACCTTAGACCCCGGTAGCGCATGTGTATATGTATCGTACCAAATCCCCAGCTCCTTTCTCCCACCAGCGAGAAGAGTTGAGTGGTTAGGTTGACAGTTCGAGACGTGTGAGGTGTCTGTTATGTTTTTAAAAGATGTTGGAATGGCTTTGTTTGTGTGTGTATTAATCTATGAACACCCATTTGCTTTCAAACAAAACTATCCGTTGATTACATACGTAATCCTCTCTGACCGGTCAGCTGCGGATTTGAACCCGCGCCACAGACCTCTATGAAGTCCGAGGCTGCTGCTCTACCAACTAAGCCATCGAGGCTCTTATGCATACACTTCCATACACAGTGTGACAATGGATTGTGTAAGCACAAGAGTTTTGATCAGTATACACCTTTATATAAGTAAACAGCACAAAACATTTAGCAAAAAATAGGTTATATGATCTGAAACTTATCAACATCTCAGTCATCAAAGGTATTCATGTATGCATACATATTCATACAAATACAGCAATAAGTTTCAGAAGTTGTTGAATGAAACCTTTGTACTAATAATTTAATTATAAGGAAGTTTTGGTATATAAACGTCACTAAAACTTATACCTTCAATCTCAGTTCTATCAATCAATGGTTTTCAAGCATAGCTTCTTAGGAAGGCCGACTGATTCATTTGTACGAGTAACTGGCGGTGCAATGTTTATGTCGTCGAATACGAAAAGACAGACTCAGTTACAGGATGTCATCTTAAAAGAAAATAATTCATGAACAATTATTCCATAATCATATAATCGTTGATATAATCCAGTTGATTACTCATTATTTTACACAAGAACAAAACAAGACAATTGACTGAATTTTGCTCTGCATTTCTTTCTGGAAATATGGAAATGACTGGTAGTAAATCTCTCTCTCTCTCTCTCTCTCTCTCTCTCTCTCTCTCTCTCTCTCTCTCTCTCTCTCTCTCTAAGTAAATGAAGCCTTCAATATGTCCACTAATTCCCTCCGAAGTCTCCTCCTCTCAAGGGGAAGAAGAACATTCCTCAGACGGGAAGGAGGAGGAGGAGGATTCCCTCCCTCAGGGTCTGGGCGTCTGTGGCGTTTCTGGATGGATCCTTTCTCAAAATAAGGACATTAATTGTCATCCTTCGCATTTTAGTTGTCTTGGAAAGTAAGTTCAAAATAGGTTGTCTGGTTGACCTGGAGGCCTAGTCGATGTTGCTTTTAATTCCAGCTTTTATTTTATGATTTCTTCTCTCTCTCTCTCTCTCTCTTTCTCTCTCTCTCTCTCTTGTCTCTCTCTCTCTCTCTCATCTTTTATCTATTTATAACGGAAAAGATTGAATGTTAAATTAAATTTGGAAAATGTGTTTTTGATATTATGTAATTTTTCTGAATTATATAATATAAGTGACACCTTGATTTTAGGAAGATGGAATGGAATGAGAGAGTAATGAATGGAATGAGAGAGAGAGAGAGAGATGAGAAGAGAGAATCCAGAGAAGGAGATAGTAGACTAACTTTAGAAAGTTATCGCTGATCCTACTCAAGAGATTACTGAGCTTATTGTACAAGAGGATCTATTTGTGTTTCTGATCATTATCGTACTAGGAAGAGACTGAGCTGATTAACAGCTGATGTCTTTAGGTCAGAGCTAGGATCTCTTTTTTACTAAAATGGCTAGCTAAGAACCAATTGATTACCTAAATTTTTTTATTACCCCTTACATCACTTATTGTGGAATGTGAATAAAAATCACATTGTACCAAAATAAATTTCTATCACCAGAAATAAATTCCTCTAATTCTTCATTGGCCAAATCTCTGGAGACTCGAACTTTTGAGAAGCAGAGTGCTAGCTTTCTGAGAACTCTGGGAGACAGTTCCAGAGAGAGTGGTAGGAATAAAAAAGAGAGAGAGAGATTTTTTTAACGAAACATACGAATAATATTTTTTATTGCCATTTATTGTTTTTAACCATCAATAAAATAAATAGTTGGAATGGAACAAATTGGTTGTGACAGTTCATATTTTGTAGGCCCTTCATGCATGGGAACGATGTTGAAATTTGAGAATTCATGGACTGACAACATGAGACTTCAGAGACTGAAACATGAAACTTCTTGGTGTGACAACATCACCTCAAGTGTGAGTCTGACAACATGAAATTTCTTGGTGTGACAACATCACCCTTATTGTGACAACATGACACTTTTGTTCTGACAACATGGTAGTGTGACAACATGGGCCATGATAGTCTGACAACATGACAGACAACATGAAAAGACAACATGGGCCTTGATAGTGTGACAACATGACACAACAATTTGGATCCTTTGACAAATGAAAGACCCTAGTGAGACAACATGGGCATGATTAGTCGACAACATGACACTTTGTGGTCTGACAACATGAAAATTCTTAGTGTGACAACATGGGCCTTGGTAGTCTGACAACATGACACTTTGGGTTATGACAACATGAAACTTCTTGGTGTGACAACATGGGCCTTGATAGTGTGACAACATGACACTTTGTGGTCTGACAACATGAAACTTCTTAGTGTGACAACATGGGCCTTGATAGTCTGACAACATGACACTTTGTGGTCTGACAACATGAAAATTCCTAGTGTGACAACATCGGCCATGATAGTCTGACAGCATGACACTTTGTGGTCTGACAACATGAAAATTCTTAGTGTGACAACATGGGCCATGATAGTCTGACAACATGACACTTTGTGGTCTGACAACATGAAAATTCTTAGTGTGACAACATGAGCCTTGAAGTCTGACAACATGAAACTTTTGTGTATTGACAATATGAACTTTGAGAGTGTGACAACATGAGGCCTTTTTTTGTGACAACATGACACTTTTTTTTTATGGTCTGAAACATGAAAACTTCTTTTTGGTGTGACAACATGGGCCTTGATAGTGTGACAACATGACACTTTGTGGTCTGACTACATGCAACTTCTTAGTGTGACAACATGGGCCTTGATAGTCTGACAACATGACACTTTGGGTTATGACAACATGAAACTTCTTGGTGTGACAACATGGGCCTTGATAGTGTGACAACATGACACTTTGTGGTCTGACAACATGAAACTTCTTAGTGTGACAACATGGGCCTTGATAGTGTGACAACATGACACTTTGTGGTCTGACAACATGAAAATTCTTAGTGTGACAACATGACACTTGATAGTGTGACAACATGACACTTTGTGGTCTGACAACATGAAACTTCTTGGTGTGACAACATGAGCCTTTGACATGACACTTTGTGGTCTGACAACATGACACTTTGTGGTCTGACAACATGACACTTTAGGTGACAACATGACACTTTGTGGTCGACAACATGAAACTTCTTGGTGTGACAACATGGGCCTTGATAGTCTGACAACATGACACTTTGTGGTCTGACAACATGAAACTTCTTAGACGTGACAACATGGGCCTTGATAGTGTGACAACATGACACTTTGTGGTCTGACAACATGAAACTTCTTAGTGTGACAACATGGGCCTTGATAGTGTGACAACATGACACTTTGTGGTCTGACAACATGAAACTTCTTAGTGTGACAACATGGGCCTTGATAGTGTGACATGACACTTTTTGGTCTGACAACTTGAAACTTCATAGTGTGACAACATGGGCCTTGATAATGTGAAACATGAAACTTTGTGGTCTGACAACATGAAAATTCTTAGTGTGACAACATGACGCTTTGTGGTCTGACAACATGAAACTTCTTGGTGTGACAACATGGGCCTTGATAGTGTGACAACATGACACTTTGTGGTCTGACAACATGAAACTTCTTGGTGTGACAACATGGGCCTTGATAGTGTGACAACATGACACTTTGTGGTCTGACAACATGAAACTTCTTAGTGTGACAACATGGGCCTTGATAGTGTGACAACATGACACTTTGTGGTCTGACAACATGAAACTTCTTGGTGTGACAACACGGACCTTGATAGTGTGACAACATGACATTTTGTGCTCTGACAACATGAAACTTCTTAGTGTGACAACATGGGCCTTGATAGTGTGACAACATGACACTTTGTGGTCTGACAACATGAAAATTCTTGGTGTGACAACATGGGCCTTGATAGTGTGACAACATGACACTTTGTGGTCTGACAACAGGAAACTTCTTGGTGTGACAACATGGGCCTTGATAATGTGACAACATGACACTTTGTGGTCTGACAACATGAAACTTCTTGGTGTGACAACATGACTATTTGTGGTCTGACAACATGAAATTCCTTAGTGTGACAACATGGGTCTTGATAGTCTGACAACATGACACTTTATGGTCTGACAACATGAAACTTCTTGGTGTGACAACATGGGCCTTGATAGTGTGACAACATGACAATTCGATGGTCTGACAACATGAAAATTCTTGGTGTGATCAACATCATCCTTGATGTGTGACAACATGACAGTTCATGGTTTGACAACATCGGCCTTAGAGCAATATCCACACACGAGATCCTCCTCTTTTGAATAATTTCCTCTTTATTGCTTTGGTTCCATTCACAGTAAGACTCAACTCTTCATGAACTTCAAGTCTTCCACTTGACAACTCTCTCTCTCTCTCTCTCTGACTCTCTCTCTCTCTCTCTCTGTGGAACTGAGTCAGGAATGTTGTCAGAGGTAATGGAGTGTCACCTCGGAGCTTCTGCTGAGATCTTGAGGCAATGTCGCGTCAAGTCAGTCGAGTGGATTATTCCATTCAAACCGATTTCCTCTTCCGTTTTCCTTATAAAACAGACACTTAATGACAACATGAGAGAGAGAGAAGAAATCAGAGAGAGAAATTTAATAACATTAAGACCTTTAGTGTTCTGTTTTAATCAAATGGAGGCCTGACTTACACGCTTTTATCTGAGCTTTCTTTTGTCTCAGGCTTGTGTAAATGTTAATCAGTCTTTTATTTACGTAAGACTTGTTTCATGTCATAGTCAATTCATTTACCTTTATATTTGTTTTTAAAGTTTGTTCCATTCAAGTTTGCACATGACAATATTTTTTTAAAAATCAGGACTCATGAAGACATCTCAAAGTAACAAATACCATGAAAACTTTCTAGAGAAAAACTTGATGGAACAGATTCAGGAAGGAGGACTTGAATGCTGGGTTTGATCCGCAGATCTTAATTAGAGACTGACTGCTTTTCAGTTACAGAGAAATCAATTTTTCCAGTTGACAAACAAGATTTGAAAACAGACACTTTAGATTCGAAAACTTTGGTTGTTTAGTTAGTCATTAACTTGCTGAACGTACTATGATTTGCTTTTGATTCAGTTTCACCTTTAATAAGAAAGTTCAGAAGTCGAGAAACCAGAGTTTTGAGAGAGATTTTTCTAGAACTCAAAAAGACTGAGAATGCATTTTTCTTATTGAAGAGATCATAATTTCAGAGATAGAGAATTATTTGAGATTTTATGGTTAGTTTCCGTGTTTATGATAATTCCTCGCTAACTCACTGGAAATTCTGCCTAAATGTTGTTATCATTTCCTCAATCTCAACCGTGAAGCTTAGGGGAAATATCTTGTTTGATCTCTTATGTCTGTTTAGAGAGAGTAGGAATTACTTTATCCATTTCAAGTATTGATACTCGGAGAGAGAGAGAGAGAGAGAGAGAGAGAGAGAGAGAGAGAGAGAGAGAGAGAGAGAGAGATTGTTTGATAACCATGATGGAATGCTAAAGGACATCGTTTAAATAATATCCTATAAATCTTTGATATAGGTAGGAATTACAATGCTTATAGCTCAATTATTTACAATAATGATGTCTGAAAAGGCAAATTCTATCATGTAATTCCTTGTTAAAGACTAAATCACTCAAGTATTCCTCCAAGTCATCCCTTGATCGCCTCATAAGAAAGACCCAAAGGCAGCGCTCGACTGAATCAGAACTTGTCCTCAGGACAAAGCAAAGCCAGTCAGGCAAGGCCAGAGACGCGGTTGTCGGTGAGAGACCTCCTCCTCCTCCTCCTCCTCCTCCTCCTCCTCCTCCTCCTCCTCCTCTCCTTATCCTCTCTGTTATTCCTCCTCTGCTGTTTATCACTCATTCATTCTGCTGTGTCTCCTTCAGACCTACCAAGGAATCTAATATGGGAATAGCGACTGCTTTCATTATGGTGTTCTGGTGGCCTTTCCTGCAAATCCTGAATGTTGACAAGGAATCAGATTGGAATACTCGGAGGGTTATGGAACGTTTATGCTGGGCAGATGTTATCGCATGCTGACTAAGGAATGGAATGGAATGGAATATGAAATTTAGGCTTGAAGCCAAGCACTGGAATCCGAGGGATTATTCAGCGCTATGCTGACTAAGGTGAATTTGTCATTCAAGAAGGGACAGGTCGGAAATTAACACAGGTCAGGACCCAACCCCAAATTCTAATTGGTCATTACTCGTCTTTCTGTCCTTTTTTGTATAAATGAAGCCATTTATGTCATTCTGTTAAGTCCTCCAATTACTCTGTGCTAATACATCACCAGTCCTTCACTTTTCATGACCATTAACTCATTCTTCAGAATAATTACCCTATTCTATAAATGTCACGCTTTTCCAGGTATCAAACTTTCATACAAATGTATCTTCACAAGACTTGCTAACATTCACTTTCGCTCGAAGAAATTCTGTAACTGTCAGTTAAGACTGTTTTTAAGTTTAGTTACTTTTCCATTAACATCACCTTTTAGCACATTAACATCACCTTTTCTCGGCTTCCAGCTTCAGTCAGACGTAGAATCAGACTTGACCAGAAACATTGTTTCACTTTTATATATTTATTTACTTATTTTGGAAGTCACTCTCTATAAAACAAGACTTGATTTCAAGGAACTAAGGAAGATATTATTCCACTGAAGTCAACACGACCATAAAATCAGCGCCATCTTATCTGGCGTCGCAATTTCCATATCTGAGGGAATTCTTTCCCCCTTGCTTTCCGCTGCAAACTTCGTTAGGAATTCGCTTCTTGCTTTGATGTTCCCAAAAATCAATACTTATTTTTTTTTACGAATAAAGATAAGCCTGACTGAAGGTTACCTCGTCTTCAAGGGTGAGTTATAAAGATTTCCTATTTCTGAGATTGAGTTTTTCTGCTTAACACTTCTTTCTCTCCTAACTCTCTCTCTCTCTCTCTCTCTCTCTCTCTCTCTCTCTCTCTCTCTCTCTCTCTCTCATATATATATATATATATATATATATATATATATATATATATATATATATATATATATATATATATATATATATATATATATATATATATATATATATATATATATATATATATATATATATATATATATATATATATATATATATATATATATATATAGATATGTATATAATTTTCATAAATGTCTTTGCTCATTATTGAGCCCTCAAAGGATTCTTTTACAGTGCTTAATAAACAAATTGACAAGATCAAAATAATGATGTGACAGTCAGTTCGGAGATTTTAAAAGAGTTAAACGTTCCTTTGATTACGGGAATTTTGAAGTTCGTTTTCCAACTCAAAATTTTATTAGCTTTCAAATAGACAATGTAAAGAGAGAGAGAGAGAGAGAGAGAGAGAGAGAGAGAGAGAGAGAGAGAGAGAGAGAGAGAAAGTTAAACGTTCCATTGATTAAAACGTTAATTTGATGTAATTTTAGGTTTAAACATTTGATTTTAGGTTTAAAATTTGAAGTAAGTTTGTCTTAGTTCATTTTCTTTTTTTTTTTTTTTGCGGTCGTTAAATAATATTCTGGTGAACGAGGACACTTCTGAGAGTCACTTTTTATGCCTTGGGGTCTAATCAAAGATTTGTCATTAATCGCTTCTTCTGAAACTTGACTTTCCGAGAGACCGCTACTCTACCTCCTGTTGAGAATGATTTAAAATCTTTTTATGATGAAAGCGACAATGTCTGTTCATTCATCTAAGATATATATATATATATATATATATATATATATATATATATATATATATATATATATATATATATATATATATATATATATATATATATATATATATATATATATATATATACATATAAATATTATATATATTCATAAGGGTATCCTTCTAGAAAATCAAATCAAGGACATGTATAATTCCATCCGGTTTCTATCTTATATGAAAGGTTCCTGTTGTTTATATCTGCAGTGTTGTTCTTCCCCTTGAGAGGAGACTTTGGAGTAATGGGGACATTTTCGCCTTCTTATTCCAACTCTCAACAGGCTCTGAGGCTTTATAGAAGGCGTTCTTGAGCTAACAATTTAAGGGGCCTGGAGGTCGTCTAGGTCCCTCTCTGACTTCCGGGATGATAATTCAGTAGGGGGGAATGTAAACAAAAGGGGCGAAGGCAAACATCCTTCTATGAGACAGGATCCCTATATAAAGGATCTGTGGTTGATTTTATCCTGTTTCCTCTACTCGTTGTTGTGACGGATTCCTTTTGTTTGTCAGTTTAATTGAATCGGCTTTCGATTGTCTTAGTCATTTTGAAAAGACAATGCCTATATATGTCCCACACACAGCTGCTCAAAGACTTTTCTGTGTGTGGTGCATTTGGCAATGCATTCCAATGAGGCCTGAGAGCCAACTGAATAAGAAAGAATAAAAAATTTGAGGTTATTCGTTGATGTTCATTCAAAGGTCCTCACGAGTCTTCAAAAGAAAAAGCTGAATTTGATGAAAATCCATCAGCAAAAGATCTTTCTCAGAAAAAGTGGATGAAATGGCCTTTAGATCACGTGACAGTTGTGAATATTCCTCCTGTGATTATTTTAATTACTCTGATTGAATGATAGCTGCTTTGTCATTAGCGTTCCCAAGTTAATTACTCTTATCAGAGGGAATCGCGTTCTCCATCACATTAATGAAAAGCAAACTGTATCTAATGGCCGTTTTTTACCTGGGACGTTGAGTTGTGATGAGAGATTATTAATACTTTATTCATTTGTGTTGGGGGAACCTCTGGTTGAAATATATAGGCTGGAATATGAAATAGTAGAGTTTGTAATTAGCCGCTTCGAAATTTGAAAGAACAAGCATCAATACTTTTGTATTTGAAATGTAATAAAAATCATTATAAATTTCTTTAAATGCCACAGTATATTACTCTATGAGAGTTATTCAGTGGTTAAATTCGTGTGTCACTGATTATTATTATTATTATTATTATTATTATTATTATTATTATTATTATAAACATGAACCCTATTTACTGCAAGCCTCCAAATATTCTCTTTCTTCCATCTTATTCAAGCTCGCAAAGAATATTATGGTGTTCATTAGGAATAAAACAGGAGGTAAAGGGAAATTCAGAAAGAAGAGATCTCACTTATTAAAAAATGAAACTAATAAATTATCAAACAGATAAAAACGTATTAAAATGCAGGGAGAATTGTATTAGGGTAGTAATGCATTGCATCTTCGCTTGAACTTCTGAAGAAGTTCCAATTGCATGACATCCTCAGGGTTTTTGAAGTATTATTTCGGAGCGTATTATAATTACGAAGCCTAATCTATTACGTTAATGGAAACGATAATTAGGATCATTCATTATCAATTCTTAGTTCCTATGTCTCTTCCCCTTTCAATTCCAGGGCATTCGATTATGCAAATGAGGTCATTTGATGATTTCTGCACTGGGTATTTGTACCCAAGGCATTTAAAGAGCTTTTAGTAGTATGAAGAGTCTTTTCAATATTTGCCTTTAACTTTCAGGGAACTGCTTTCTTGCTTTATCAGTTAGTTGGACCTCAGTATACATTAACATGAGTGACTGTATATGAATCATAATGAATACGTATGATTAGTCTAGAGTATTTAGTGCAGAGGAGAATAGTGACCAAACTTTAAGTAATAGTTTTATTTTTAATTTTTGCTCTTATCAAAGATTCTCAAAATTCTGATGAATTTTCTGCCAGAGGATTTGATTTGAATGAAGTTATATTGCAGTGGTGGAAATGTAATCCTGATTGATTGATTTCATGTCATTTCTTCCCCGTACCTAAACAGAACAATGAGATGGTAGAATTAGCAAATGAAAATACATCACTGCTTTTTAAATCTGTTTTGAGTCTAATATATTTATTATTTTATGTATTTATTTGTTTTGGTGAGTGGTTATTCTTTGATTAGATTGGCTAGAACAAGAGACATTTTTAGTATACTTTTGTGGGAATGATTCCATTCCTTTTCATTCATTTTCACACCTAATTTCTGTTGAGTCATTCCTTACCTTGGTGTGCGTGAAAACTAAGACTGCACTGATAAAGAATGAAAGAGAGAGAGAGAGAGAGAGAGAGAGAGAGAGAGAGAGAGAGAGAGAGAAAGAGTTTAATCAGGCCACTCATTAATCTCTCCTAGGGCTGGCCCGAAGGATTAGATTTATTTTTACGTGGCTAAGAACCAATTGGTTACCCAGCAACGGACCTACAGCTTATTGTGGAATCCGAACACATTATAGCGAGAAATGAATTTCTATCACCAGAAACAAATTCCTCTTGTTCTTCACTGGCCGGTCGGAGATTCGAACTCGCGACCAATGTAGAGTGGTATGAGAACGGAACCTGATCACCCAGCGAGGAACTATAGAGAGAGAGAGAGAGAGAGAGAGAGAGAGAGAGAGAGAGAGAGAGAGGATGTTGTTGTTTATTAGAGACAGAAAGAGAGGGAAGGAGTAAAATAAGATAAGAATATATGTATATATATAAATCTCAATTTATATATATAATATGTAACTGATATATATATATATATATATATATATATATATATATATATATATATATATATATATATATATATATATATATATATATATATATATATATATATAATATATAATATATATATATATATATATAAATATATATGTATATATATATATATATGTATTTATATATATATATATATATGTATATATTCAGTTATGCAATATTCATATATATATATATTGATATTTATTATATTTTATATATTTATATTATGTTTAAAGTCTATATTCAGTTATGCAACTATCAGTAGCTATCTTGAGATTTATTGGATTTTACTCTTTTCTCTCTCTTCTCCCATACCTCTCAACATCTCTCTCTCTCTCTCTCTCTCTCTCTCTCTCTTTCTATATATTATCAGAACAGTAATTGTTTTTCCGGACACCCACGTAAGGAACGGCTCAACAGAAATTAGGTGCGAAAATGAATGAAAAGGAGTGAAATTATTAACGTAATTATCAATGCAAACACAGGCAACATCATGCAAAATGGTTGGGTCTGCGCTTTTTTTTAATATCAAATCATAAATCCCAGGAACTTGCGTCAAAGATCTTTGCACTTTTTGTTAAAGTTGCAGAGTCTGAAGTCGTGGACGGTTAACAGCAGGAAGGGCCATCTAGTGACGGAATTTGCAAGTTTCGGCTCTGATTTTACTCAAGAGCCTAATTTGATCGTGTGTGTCTTAGCGGGACATCAGAAGTTAACTCCTGTTAAAAGATATCTCAAAGGCTGATTTAAAAAGTTGATAAAAAAAATATATATATATATATATATATATATATATATATATGTATATATATATATATATATATATATATATATATATATATATATATATATATATATATATATATATATATATATATATATATATATATATATATATATATATATTTATATATTCAGGTGACTATCTATTTTGAATGATTACAAATGACAGATTTATCTTTGTCATAAACCTTCTCCATACCATATTAAGTTACAGTTGTTCTCATTTGCTTGAAGGTTAACCACGAAACATGAGGGGTCTATTGGCACCTGGCTGTCCAACCACCCAAACTCCTTGTTTTTTAACTTATCTTGAGCTCTGAAAGGCTGAAAGGGCCCCAGTGCTCGGCTTCGTAGCCTCATTTCCATAAACCAAATCTGGCAAGATCCATCTCTCCTGTTGCCAAGTTCAGAGGAATCTTCAATGACTGAATAACTTTAGTTAATTCTTTCGAGTGAACATTTTTATCTACTTATTTGTTAATTTGTTAATTTATTTTTTCGTTTTGAATAAGTGAGATCTCTTCTTTCTGTATTTCCTATTACCTCCTCTCACTTCTTTCTAATGATCACTATATTCTTCGGAAGCTTGAATTTCAAGTCATTGGTCCCTTTCTGAATGTGAAATTTTAAATTTGTCAAGAATAAATAATTACCTTTAAATTATCTAATTAAAGTTAATTATATATTTGTACAATATATATATATATATATATATATATATATATATATATATATATTTATATATATATATATATATATATATATATATATATTATATATTTATGCATAGTGTAAAATAAATAATTAACAATTAATTAGATAATTTAAAGGTAATTATTTATTTTTGACAAATTTAAAAATTCATATTCGGAAAGGGATAATTATGGACTATTTAATTAGACCATGAATAGGCCATAACAAAGCGAGTCGAGAGACGATAATGCTGCAGATATACAAAGAAATGAATAAGAAAATACTTAAAAATTGAAAAGCAGTAAACAGATGCATGGAAAATAACTTAGAGACATCATCTCCCAGAGTTCTCATTCCCGTCTCCCATTGCAGGGAGAAAGCAGCGAGACATCTCTCCACACGCAAATGGCAAACTCCCTCCACATGAAATCTGACACCAAACGAAAGTTGCAACCGTGTGAGTTAGGAAGCATTTCCGGTGACCCGCTTCTCTTTGAAGGATCATCATGATTTTTGGTGTCCAGGTACCGTTAAATGCAATGCAGCTCTTTTTTTTTTTTTTTTTTTTGAGAGGGAGATTCATTTAAGTGCGTGTTTCATCTTAAACGTGGGAGAGTTAATAGTCACGGGAATTCAGTAATATTATTTTTATTATACAGAATATGAACCCTACTCATACAGAACAAGCCCTCAAAAGGGACCATTAACTAAAATTCAAGCTTCCAAAGAATATATATAGTGATCATTAGAAAGAAGTAACAGAAGGTAATAGGAAATACAGAAAGAAGAGATCTCACTTATTAAAAAGGAAAAATAAATTAACAAATTAATAAATAAATAGATCGAAATGTTCATTCAGTCATTCAAGATTCCTCTGAACTTGGCAACAGGAGAGATGGATCTTGCCAGATTTGGTTTATGGAGATTAGGCTACGAAGCCGAGCACTGGGGCCCTTTCAGCCTTTCAGAGCTCAAGATAAGTTAAAACAAGGAGTTTGGGTGGTTGGACAGCCAGGTGCCAACAGACTCCTCATGTTTCGTGGTTAACCTTCAAGCAAATGAGAACAACTGTAACTTAATATAGTATGGAGAAGGTTTGTGATAGAGATAAAACTGTCATTTGTAATCATTTAAAACAGGCAGTCACCTGAACGGGGTTCGTACATTGTCCACTTTAAAAAAAAAAATCCTTTGTGACCCCAAAAATACACAATAGTTAATGTACTTGTTTTCCCACCAAATTAACTTTGCTTACAAAATTGCTTTAGGGGAAGATAATTGTAATATAATGTAAATTATCAGTCTTATGCATGTTTGAAGATGTAAAGTACTATGTTATTATAATCAGTTTGAAGAAAAACAATCCACTTTAGTCCCAAAAAATGGTAAGGCTGTAGACATGGTCATTTTGCATAACCAACCTTTATTGAATTCAATACATTGCCGTACTACAAAATTGTGCAACAAAAAAAGTATTACAATCATATTTCTGATTAGCGATCCAAAACACTAGTTGGTAACATTGCTGACGGAAAAATATATTTTTACCTGTCAAAAATATCCAAGGCTCTATAATTTTAGATTTTCCTCAAAATCTTGACTACTTGGAAAGTTGTTTTATCATATGCAAATTGCATATGATATTGCAGTACTGTATAATGAGACTTTACAATTATATTTCTGATTAGAGACCTAAAACATTAGCTTATAACAAGGTTGAATGAAAAATATAATTTGACCTTAGAATAAATATCCAGGTTAAAGTTTTTGATTTTCCTCAAAATCTGGGCTGCTTGAAATGACGTTCTATCATATGCAAATTGCGACAGGTAAACCTGGAGGCATCTCAGGCAAGCTCAAGATGCTGATAAGATCATCTTCCAGGAATTCCGTGTTTAGTGAAACCGTTCCTCTGGACTCAAACTCTTTCTGCGATTTTATTTATGTGGTTTTCATTGGTGAAATATATTGTTTAATTCACGTGAATCTTCTGTGATTTTTTTATATGTTGAGTAATTTCAATTTTATTTTAATGCAAAGCGTAACTTTATTACACTGATTTGTCTATATATATATATGCATAAGCTCTTCCTTGGGGGAGTCGGTAGAGTTGTGGCCTCGCACTTGCTAGGCCCGAGTTCGACTCTCCGGCCGGCTAATGAAGAGTTAGAGGAATTTATTTCTGGTGATAGAAATTCATTTCTCGCTATAATGTGGTTCGGATTCTACAATAAGATGTAGGTCCCGTTGCTAAGTAACCAATTGGTTCTTAGCCACGTTAAATAAGTCTAATCCTTCGGGGCAGCCCTCTCTAGGAGAGCTGTTTATCAGCTCAGTGGTCTGGTAAAACTAAGGTATACTTAACTTTTTATATATGTATATATATATATATATATATACACATTAATACATACGTATATATGTATATACGAGTATATATGTGTGTGTATGTATGTATGTATAAATGTTAACGACTTTTATAAAGATATCTAATTATATTTCAGTTCGTGTATCTTATTCCTGGTATACGGACATTGTCCTGCCTTATCAACTCACCTCTTACATACACAAGAAAACAAAACTCCGCTTCTTACTTAATTGCACATCAGCATCGAAACGACAAAGTTATTTCCCCTGAGGGAATAAAAAGCAAAAGAAAGTTTGCAGAACTGAATCATTCCCCCAGGGCAGTCAGTCTCGGCCATCAATCAAAGCGATGACAGGTCATTTGAATATCGAGTCCGGAAGACTGAGAGATATTTACTGAGCCTCCTCAGCTGTTTCGGAGGAAGTAGTCCTGTATCAGAGTGAGTAAACTTTCAAAGGAAATAAAGATTGGAGGGAAATAAGTCTTAAAAGAATAGGAGATAGGCTAAAAATGTCTTTTGTCGAAGTAAGTAGGAGATTAAGTCAGATTAACCTTACGATTTTCCATAAACAGTGATGAGACAGAGTTTATTTAGTCAGAAAAAAATACGTTTAGAAAGGAAGTGGAATGGTGATTCTGGATTCCTTAAAACTGATCGATGTCTGACCCATAATCTGAGAACTCTCTCTCTCTCTCTCTCTCTCTCTCTCTCTCTCTCTCTCTCTCTCTCTCTCTCTCTCTGAGTTATAACCAAGAAATAGTTTTTCCAAGAAGGTATAAATGCCAAATATACACACCAGGGAAGAGGAGAAAAGCCAGTTGAATGTGAAATGACCTAGGAAACATAATTTCATATTTGATCTCTCTCGCATTTTCTACATATATGGAAAAGAGGTATGCGCAATATGTACTATTTTCCATGCCACTTTTCTATAAGAAAAATTCCAGAAAAAATTAAATATCTGCAAGTCCTTTTCCTCCCTCGGCCTTTAATTTCCTGCGTTGTGGCCTTATTGTTTCTTACTGAATTTTATTCGTAGCGAAAAGGACTTTCGGTTACAAATATGTTTTCGCACTAAATTGCTCCTTAAACGTTAATGTTACTTTTTCTCAATTTTCGTTGCTTTATGCATATGGGTTTATGCAGAATTTATCTGATATTGCAGCAATGAAAAATGCCATTTATATTTTTTTATATATATATATATATATATATATATATATATATATATATATATATATATATATATATATATATATATATATTATATATATTTATATATATATATATATATATATATATATATATATATATATATATATATATATATATATATATATATATATATATATTTATATATATATATATATATATATATATATATATATATATATATATATAGTATATATATACACATATATATATATATATATATATATATATATATATATATATATATATATATATATATATATATATATATATATATATATATAAAAATATATGTATGTATAAAATATAAATGGCATTTTTTCATTGATACAATATCAGATAAATTCTACATAAACCCATAAGCATAAAGCAACGAAAATTGAGGAAAAGTAACATTACCGTTCAAGGAGAGCCATGTAGTGCGAAAATCATATTTGCAACCGAAAGTCCTTTTCGCTAAGAATATAATCTGACCACAACGCAGGAAATTAAACGCTGGGGGAGGAAAAGGACTTGCAGATATTTCATTTATTCTAGAAACCTTGTCGTGTCTAGTGCCATAGTCTCTCTCTCTCTCTCTCTCTCTCTCTCTCTCTCTCTCTCTCTCTCTCTGTTGCTTTGTTCAGGAATATGGAAATGACTCAAGTCGTCTTCTCACTTTCTGGGATATGTCTCTCTAAGAGAGGGAGAGAGAGAGTAAAGACAAAAGTTGCAATGTAGATATAATGACGTACGATTATAACAATAATATTCATTATTTATAATATGATTAATAATCTTGTAGTTTTTTCTTTTGCATTTTCAGAACCTCAGCACTGTCTCGGTTTTGGTGAGTGTTAATACAATATCATTTTCGTATTTAAGAGAAGCAAACTTTTTCAAAAGTACTTCATTTCTCTTATTAGTTTGTTTTGTCTGTAGTTTATTTTCAGTTTTTTTCACTGTTTATTGTCCTTTATTCTCTAACTTCTCACAATTATCTCAGGATTTCCTTATGTTGTGGTTTTGTTTCCTGTTGTTGATTGCGTGTGTATTTTTATTTTCAATATTGTCATTTTTATCATTACTATTATCAACATTATTATTATTATCATTATAATTATGAGATATCGTATTAGATTTTACTTGTTTCTATGTTGATTTCTCTATATTGGTTTTACTGCAGACCATTACAAACATGCTGATATCCATTAAACAAATATTTATGAAGTACAAAAAGAAAACATTTTATTCATTATTGAGCCATTCATTTTTCATATTTTTTCACTCATCTTCACTCTTATCACTCATTAGTGGCATTTTCTTGAACAATTGATTTCTTCTACTTCATAGGGAGTTCTGTGGGGGTTTGAATCAGTCATCAGAAATATTAAATGTCCACCAGTGTTCATTTTCATGACATTATCACGTTTTCTTCAAGATTAGTTTTTTCTATGGCAAGATAATCCATAAGACGTGTTTTACATTTGCATCAGTTTTCATTTTCATGACATTATTACGCATCATAAAAATTTAACCTTTTTTTTATCTAGTAAGAGAATCCAAAAAGTATGTTTAAAATTCATTCAAAGTTTGAAAATCCATATCTCATTTAAATATGAGAATTCTCCTTCCCTCCATTTACAAGAGAAGCAAAAAGCATGTTTGTAATCTAAGGTTCCTAATGTGAGCTCTAGAGTAATGAACGGATTTCTTTTAAAAATGAAATGGTGCTTTTTGAAGTCTGAAAAAATTTATGAGTACTCTTTGCCGAACTCCTTTTTGATGTAAGCGACTCTTGTCGCCCCTTGTTGTCATTTATATATATATATATATATATATATATATATATATATATATATATATATATATATATATATATATATATATATATATATATATATATATATATATATATATATATATTATATATTAATATATATATATATATATATATATATATATATATATATATATATATATATATGTGTGTGTGTGTGTGTGTAGAATCTACTGGTCACTTTCTTTTAGGGCAGAGAAGTTAAGAGGGCATTGTGGCTATTAGAATTAGGTATATATATGTATATATATATATACACACACACACACACATATATATATATATATATATATATATATATATATATATATATATATATATATATATATATATATATATATATATATATATATATATTATATATAGTATATTATAAATATATATAATATATATATATATATATATATATATATATATATATATATATATATATATATATTATGCACTAAGATACAAACGTCTTTTAATATCTAATTCGCTCAAGTCAAAATACTATATTTTCATATGTGTTATCTGAAGGGGAATCTTTTTGTTGATAAGTTCGTCATCTCGTGGCTCGAACCACGGCAGACAAGAACTCAGGACTACAGTGACGTGCATTAAACCACACGGCCATCAAGGGAGCTATAAGTAGATACCGACTCCCACCTATAAATCACTATCGAACTCAGGTATTTGTAATTAGAATCGATATCAACTTACCTCTTCCATGTTAACCGTGTAGCGCGTTTGTCGCAGGCAGCCATATTGTGAATGAAATTTATCACATCATCGTGATTCATATATATGCATTAAGCTACAAATGTCCTTTAATATCTAATTCGCTCTACCTCGGAAATAATATATTTTCATATTATTAATAATGAGCCCATCTCATACAGAAATTTACATATTTTGTAGCTATAACTGAATCCTCACTGAATTTATAAACTACAACAATGGGTTATATTAAAGAATGAACACTTATACAGTATTATTAAATAATTTTGTAGTTATGGCTGATTCCTCTAACATTCATAAACCACAACAAGGGATTATATGAAGAAGGGGCCCAAGACGATTTATGTTAAAAATGAGTGAAAATCCACAATCATGTTATAAGTCAAAAACTGTATTTTGTAACAAGTCAAAATACAGTTTTTACTCTCAAAGGTAACAGTGCACCATAGATAAGGTGTAAAAGTCCCAAATTTTAATTGTATCTTCAAACATAAAAGTATTAATAAGCTCTTAATTTTTCCTATTTTTTTTTTAATTTTCGCAATTTTCCACGTATTTCAATTTTTAACAAATTTTTATTCACTATTTATCTATTCTGTAGTTAATTTCTAACCAACCAACTAACCGTCTGAGAGAACGGACTCCAAACATAAAGAATATGATGAACGTTTATGGGATTCGGCAATGTTCATAAAGAAAATGCAGGACGTTTTTTTGTCTCTGCAGACTCAGTTTCAGTCTCTCCATCAAGCTAAACTGTTTAAGCGTTCAGCCATTTTTCCAGGAAATGACTTCCAGGAAGATTTTTGCCTCCTGCCTTCGGAGCAGAGACCGTTGCTCTGGAATATGGAAGCATCATTACCTTCCTGGAAGGTCAAGGAAGGTCTGGAAAGGGAAGCTATGGGTCAAGGAAGATCTGGAAAGGGAAGTTATGGGTCAAGGAAGATCTGGAAAGGGAAGCTGTTGGTCAAGGAACATCTGAAAGGGGAATTTATGGGTCCAGGAAGGTCTGGAAAGGGAAGCTATGGGTCAAGGAAGATCTGGAAGTCGAAGTTATGGGTCAAGGAAGGTCTGGAAAGGGAAGCTATGGGTCAAGGAAGAACTGAAAGGAGAAGTTATGGGTCAAGGAAGATCTGAAAGGGGAAGTTATGGGTCAAGGAGGATCTGAAAGGGGAAGTTATGGGTCAAGGAAGATCTGAAAGGGGAAGTTATGGGTCAAGGAAGATCTGAAAGGGGAGGTTATGGGTCAAGGAAGATCTGAAAGGGGAAGTTATGGGTCAAGGAAGATCTGAAAGGGGAAGTTATGGGTCAAGGAAGATCTGAAAGGGGAAGTTATGGGTCAAGGAAGATCTGAAAGGGGAAGTTATATACCAGTTACAAAAAAATGATAAGATATGGATATATCAAACTTTACAGAATTTTTTTTCACTTAGAGCCTTGATGGCCAAGTTGGTTAGAGCAGCAGCCTCGAACTTCTTAGGGGTCTGTGGCGCGGGTTCAAATCCGCAGCCGACTGGTCAGAGAGGCGGACACTTTGCTATCCATGTAGACACCCTGGGATTATGTACGTAATCAACAGTAGGTTTACTTAAAAAGCAAATGGGTGTTACAGACTAATACACACACAAACAAAGCCACTCCAACATCTCCTAAAAACATAACAGACATCTCACACGTCTCGACTGTCGACCTAACCGCGCAACGAAGTCGTTGCTGGGAGAACGGCCGTTGGTGACTGGTATAATACATGTACCTACCGGGGTCTAAGCGATGACAGGCAGGGCAGCCGACTGAGACTACAAAGTCTACCCCAAAACCAAATCAAAGTCCTTAAAAAAAAGAAGGCATCGTGCTTACCCCATACAAATGGGAAAAAGCAAACGTTAATAATATATATATATATATATATATATATATATATATATATATATATATATATATATATATATATATATATATATATATATATATATATATATATATATATATATATATATATATATATATATATATATATATATATATATCAGGATTAATAAAACCTCAAATAAGTAGAAAGGATCGTAATTCAATTTACATATTTAACTTCGCTCCAGTCCCCTGGAAAGTATTCACATTTGGAAAATGTAAACAGAAGGCCCTTGTCCTCCAGAAGAGAGAATTTCCTCAGCTCCTTTCCTCCGAGGGAGGAACCCATTGAGTTTCCTCTCTCCCTCTGGGGCTGTGAAAGTTCGAGGAGAAGAACAACCCTTTAATAATAATTGTCATAAAACTTTAAATGCTCTGAAGAGAACGAGTCAAACCCTCATGATGTGGGATTTATCATCTTTCATCATCATTCATTATCATCATCATTCATCATATCATTCATTATCATCATCATCATTCATCATATCATCCATTATCATCATCATCATTTCGTCATTTTTTATCATCATCATCATCATCATCATATCATTCATTATCATCATCATTCATCATATCATCATTCATTTCATCATCATCATTCATCATCATCATCATTATTCTTTATCATCATCCATCATTCTCATTCATTATCATCATCATCATTCATCATCATAATTTTCCATCATCATTTGTCATTATCTTTAATCACCATAATCTTTCATCATCATTCATTATCATCACTCATATATCATCATTTTTCATCATTATCATCATTAATTATCGTTTATCGTCATCATCATTCATAATCATCATCATTCATTATCATCATCATCGTTCATCATTCATTATCATCATCGTTCATCATTCATCATCATCATTCATCATCGATCATCATTCATCATCGATCATCATTCATCATCATCATCATCATCATCATCATTCATCATTCATTATCATCATCATCATTCATCATTACCCTTATTATCTCCAACTCTGTGAACAGCAAAGGGTCTGTGTAAGACTGCCTCTCATCTCTTTCCTGTGCTTTGTCTTCCACAAATTTCCACTTGTCTCCAGCCTCCCTTCTCATGGCTCTCATATCCAAGTGGGTCTGGGTCTTCCTCCAACTCTCCTGATGCCCCCAGGAGCCCTCCTGACACATTCACTTATTGTTCTCCCAAAGGTTGTGCTAAAAGACAGAAATTCACCCCACAATTATAGTTATTGATAGTGATGGAGTGAAGCTTATCTTTTTAGTTTTCTACAAAAGAAAACTCTTGTGCTGGCTTTGTCTGTCCGTCCGCACTTTTTTCTGTCTGCACTTTTTTCTGTCCGCACTTTTTCTGTCTGCCCTCAGATCATAAAAACTACTGAGGCTAGAGGGCTGCAAATTAGCTTGTTGATCATCCACCCTCCAGTTATCAAACATACCAAATTACAGCCCTCTAGCCTCCTCAGTAGTTTTAATTTTATTCAAGGTTAAAGTTAGCCTTAATCGTGCTTCTGGCAGCGATATAGGATAGGCCACCAACGGTCCGTGGTGAGAGTTTCATGAGCCGCAGCTCATACAGCATTATACCAAGACCAGAGTCAATATAATAGGGTCTGTTCAATTCAGGCGGTGGGGGCGGAGCTAATACTGTGACGTCACAAGCATAATGCTTCCGCGGTTATCTATTGAATTAACTAAGAAACCTTTAGTTTTTAAGCATTTAATCCATTGCATGGTGTGTTTGATAAAATTTTTGAAAGAGGTTACATGCATGATGTTTTTCTCATACCCAGTCTCTCATTTAGCCATCAAGCCTTGTTTTATTTTCACATAAAATAGAGCAGATTCAACACACAACTACTATAGCTTCCTTTGTATGTTTATTCTTTACTTATTCATTTGCTTACGTGTATACTAGTTTGGTGTATTCTCTCCAAGTCCATTTTTATAACATGACCGCTAGGTTTCACTTATAATCTCTCTCTCTCTCTCTCTCTCTCTCTCTCTCTCTCTCTCTCTCTCTCTCTCTCTCTCTCTCTCTCTCTCTCTCTCTCAGGTAGTAATATTATCAAGATTATAAATAATTGTTAAGAAAGTATTTGGTTCTGTCGCTGTTGTCATATCTCATTTTGAAAAACAAACTATTTTTATTTATGATAAAGGTCAGAATGATAGGTCAGTTATATTTTCCAAACCTTATTATGAATACTAATTGTTATAGCCTACAATAAATACATAGAAAATGTGGACATAGAACAGTGTAAAAAAACACAGTTGCATTTGCACGACTTGACCACTAAAAAAGAAAACCATATTAAAAGTATGATGAGAATTATATCATATAGCATGTAAGGAATCAAAGGAATAAATGATGAAGAATATGATACAGAGAACACATTTCAAGCAAGTTTTTCATTAACACTCGATATCACATAAATATACACCCGAACACAAGTTTACGTATGACTCATACTGTATACATAAAGGTAATAATTATACGTGCATCAAACGATTATAATATTTTCGGAAAAGTACAAAACGGTTTTTGCATTTATTTGACTTCATAAGAAAAATGTATATAATATATAGTCCTTCAAAATGAACAAACAAATAACAAACAACTCCGGATAGTCTTCACTTGAACGATTTTTATTTGACATAAAGAAACAAATTCTTTCAAGAGATTGTTTTTTAATTTTCTCAGTATCCGCTTAGTGCTACTATCCTTTTTTTTCTATGATAAATTGTTTATTTAAATGACGGATTTCAAAGAAAATCCTAATTTTAGCAAAGGAATGCACAATTTCATCAGGCGAGGATAGTTTATCCGATTTCTTTAGCTGCGAAACCAAAATCAGTAGCAGTCTTTGCCATCCTGTAGCGTCTCGCCCTTTATGGCTTTGAATAATTTTCTCATAATAAGTAGTTGGGAATAGAAGTGTTCAGATGGAAAGCACAAATTCCCTCGGCTGACACTCTTAATACATGTGTTGCTATCAGTAGTTGTGCCATCTTTGTTCCTAGATATGGGTATTTGGTGATGAATTTTCTTGCCATATGTCCCCCCAGTGTATCCTAAAGATTCTTCTTCAATCTTATCACCTACATCTGACGTTGGGTTATCAAAATTAGGGCACATAATATCATCACATACAGCTGTTGCATTATCATCATCATCGTTATCATGAAATTCAGTATCACTGAATAGCTTAGACGTTAAACATAATTCGAGTGCAAGATTGGAGTCATTTGGCAGTCCTGTTGCGCTTGATGCAATGCACGAATTGTGAGGGAAACTATCACATGATGTACATGGATTAGGCTTACCTGAAATACTACCACTTGAAACACATTCCGTATTCTCTACAATCCTACTGGAATTACTCTTTTCACTCATCAGAGAGTCATTCTTGACAAGCAGATATTTCTTGAGTCTATACTTAAATTGAGCGGGTTTTGGGTGATCATGACTCCATGCCATGTGACTGATGTAGCCAAAAACATGCTCAATACAGCCTGATTGGGCCATCTTGTTGTTATGTATTCTATCTTGAACAGTCTTTGCAACATCTCAAAAACAGCCCTTTTAATGCTTCGCAGGATGATAATATCCCTTTATGGAACGAGTAAAGACTTCTTGTTCTTTCACTGTTCACTTTCATTGTTTTCATCATTTCACTCATTCTATCAAGTATTCCAGTTTGTGCATCAATTTTAACTCCAAATGCATTACGTGACTCGACATCTCCGTATTTTCCATACGAGTTCATGACATCGAACCAGTCATTAGCGAGTAAAATAAAGTCTGAGGTATGTGCCCAGTCATCAAGATTTTGATAAAAGTCTAGCTGCTAAGCACGCGCTGTCTTTGACTTCCTTCCACATTAAGATTTATTTCTGAGATCTTGTGAGCTATTTTAAGTTCATCTTCAGTTTTTCGTATTATTTCTTGAATATACCGTGTTGACACATACTTCCCAGTAGCTAAAACAAATCCTTAGTCAGTTAAACGGTTTCTTAATAACTTAAGCACGTGAGGTGCATCTGTAAAAAACGACTATTTCTCTATCTGCACTTGGTTTTTTGAAGGAAATTCTATTTGAGTTAATTGGGTCTACACCAAAATGCTTCTAGAATCTCATATTAATAGGTCCTAAGTCATGAACAATAGCGACAATGATATAACCCGCATTTTCAATTCCAGCTATTATATTCACCAACTTATTGTGTAACTTTGATTTATCAAAATCATAAAAGAGAGGCTGTTTCCACCTACCAATAAGGCACCTTAGCATTATTACCTGGACATTGTTGTATGGATCGTACAGAGTTACTCCCTTTATCATAGCCCCATTCACTTGCTATACCCATTTCGTCAAATGATAGGGCAGCAATTTTTCCAACATCTTTTAAAGTGTCACTTTTTGATCTTAACAATGTTATAACCTCTACCAAAATACCAGGTTCACATTTAAATGATTTTGCATGCCTATTCAGAGTTGAAATATCTTATTCCTTTACATTTTGTGTTTCTTCTGACAATGTAGCAACTGACGACAGCGCAATAACCCGACATCGTTCATAAATAATGTGCGTGGATAATAATAATAATAATAATAATAATAATAATAATAATAATAATAATAATAATAATAATAATAATAGATAAATAAATAATTTTCATGTTTAATGATAAAAAAATATATGACTAAATCATGAAAATTTCTCAATAAATCTGAAATTAAAATCTATTGTAAAAAAAAACGTAAAAGCGCGTAAAAATCTTCCATTAAAATTGTAGCAAAAAATTAAATTTTATTTTTATTAGTTACGATAATTTTCTTGGATTTTAGACTATTTTGAAAACATATTTTTAACTTAAATTTCGATTTGTTCACCTCCATCTCATGACAATGAGATGGAGTCAGGTGGCAGTCTGGCCGGATGTTACTACGATGACGTTTCGCAATGGGCGGCGCTTGGTCTAAGGTCCACCTCGTGAACAGACCCTATCTATACTGACTCTGACCAAGACCACCGAAAGATAGCTCCATTTTCGGTGGCCTTGATTATACGCTGTACAGAAAACTCGAATGCGCTGAAGAAACTTCGGCGCATTTTTTCCTTGTAATGAACGAGTGCAGTCAAAATGTGTGAATCGGTTTCTTCTTCTCTTCTTCTGCATCGCGTATTTGAAAGATCTGAATCAAATCGTTTTTTCCACGGGCTTTAAAGAACGAGTTGGTTTGGAAAGTCTAAAATCATAATATAGATTAGTTTCCGTAAAAACCTCCCAAGATTTTAGGAGTACTGATGTCTTACAGAGAAATCAGTCTTCCTCTAATACGAATTCAGACCCCCTTTTTCGTTTTCTAAAAGCAACGGAACAGTCTCAGTCTGAGAACTGAGCAGGAAAGTATGAAGTGTGAAATCATTGTAAATTAGAAGAATGCTTTTATTTTCCTAAACTCTTAAAGTTCGGTGAGATTTTTTCATGGCTACAATAACAAAAAAATAATGTTCAAGTCTGAGGTCTTGGTCCTAGGCCGATCGAAGGAGCAACTGATTCTTAATGATAATTGTTAATTTATGAGCTCCAAGAACTAAAAAATACTGATTCGCAATGCGAAAAGATGAGGGTTAGAATTCATGCCTTCAATAATGACAAGAAATACCAATAGTCTTTGCTCATGATTCCCATTTTAATTTTCCTAAAGCTTCTGGGTACACTTGAAAGCTCTCCCTTTCTTCAGTGGCGGACGAATTCCGAGAGAAAGTGAAAGAGAAAGGGAAGAGAAAATATCTAAATCTTACAAAGAGATATTAAACTCTAGTTCGCGAGAAGGAAGTTTTAATTCTGCAAACGAAAGCGAGAATTATTAGAAGACTTGTATTAGACTTAAATTATTTCGTAAGCGAATATTTCCCTGTACCGACGAGGTTCAGTTTACCTGGGAAGCGAGAGAGAAACGAACAGTGAAATATGAGCAAACAGAGTTTATTAATCTTCGTGAGAGGTAAATGGACGATGTAAACATCTCCTTCTTCATATTTGATGGGTTTCCCTCGTGTTCCAAAATCCCAGCAACCTGGAAAAATATTAATGATTTGCAAATTGCTACTCTTAATGATGAACGAAAATAAATACGTGGGTAATTCTATAAAAATGTGAATGACTCAGTAATTGATGAAGTTTACTGTTCGTATTACGATTATTAAGTGATCTTTCCCCTACGTGAAGAAAAGGAGTCATTAGATAGAGAGAGAAAATATAAAATCAAATAAACTCGGTTGATACAACCATCGTTTTTCAGAAAACATAAGTACAAGAGGGTCTCCTTCCTAAGTATTATTATTATTATTATTATTATTATTATTATTATTATTATTATTATTATTATTATTATTATTATTATTATTCTAAATAAAAAAAAATGAAAACACTTAAACTGAACAAAACAAAACAAAAATTGGTTTGTAATTTTTATACACCTTTAATTATATCTACAATACTCTACGGGAATGACACTCCGGTTTTCAGCCTGCATCTGCTCCCTTGTCCAGTATGAACTCCGTAGGGGAGGTAACGCGGCCGTCAGTCACCTAACGCGGTGCACTGTAGGCATTACCTAAGGTTCTTTGCAGCGCCCCTTTGATTCCTTTTGCTGTGCCTCTGTTCACATTCTCTTTCTTCCATCTTACTTTCCACCCTCTCCTGACAATTGATTCATAGTGCAACTGCAAAACGTTACACTTCTCAAACCTTTTAATCTCCATTTCCGTTTCAGCGCTGAATGACCTCGTAGGTCGCAGTGTTTAGCCTATGGCCTAAATTTCATTTTCCATTCCATTGCACAGCATAAACTAGAAGATTAGAATAAACTACAGAAGATAATTGAACCCCAAGACCCAAGTGTTTTCTGCGAATTTTGATTCCATTTGCAGGAATTAAATTGCAATATACAGAGGATTACAATCTATAGAGCTCCTGCCTGTATCTCCTGAATACGCTACACAGAGCAACCCAGGTTTAATCAAATCAGACAGCAAATATTTTTATGAAAAATTATGCAATGATTATGTTCTTTCCATTATGCAGAGCTCGACTTTTCTTATACCGAAAGCAATAGATAATTAACTTAAGCTGCTTTATCGAAACTAAACTTCTTTGAGCAAAATCCCTTGTATAGAAGCGAAGCAGGTATATTCCTTTGATTTCATGTTATTTTATTTCATCCATAACTATTTAGCTTATATAGTTATTCGCATTGGAATTGTAAAGTTTCTCGTTTCGATTTAATTGCAAAATTACTGTGTATTGCAGTTTAACTGCAGTGGAATGCAAATGCAATTTCTAGCACAGCACAAAAGCTAGAGGCGCCACGATAAATTCATATGAATTTTATTTGTATTTAGTTTTTTATTGAAAGTGGTCTGAGTTAGGGATTTTTTTATATATCATGGAAAATAACTGTTTATTTTAGTTCCCCAGCAACAGAAAGGGACTTATACGCACTGTAAACACGCCCCCCAAAAAAAAGAGAAAACAATCATCAGAACTTGCACACTATTTGCCTTCAGAAGAAGCCAAACTGTGCTTTTAATTTTCATTATCAGTTGGTTCTCTGTATCTAATTGTCTGAATAATGTGAATCTCATTCCCTACCTCGCGAAATTTTAAAAAAATTAATGATAATTTACTATTCCATATGTAAAATTTATAAAAATATATTAATGATAATTTATATATTATATATATATATATATATATATATATATATATATATATATATATATATATATATATATATATATATATATATATGTATATGTATATGTATATGTATATGGATATATATATATATATATATATATATATATATATATATATATATATATATATATATATATATATATATATATATATATATATATATATATATATTTGATGAATGAGTGATTTAAATTCATCACTAGGTGGTAGATAGAGAGAGCATACTGTATATTTTCTTTGCAAATGGATCTGCACACCTGTCACTTGCAATGTGGATTGGATACTAAGCGGATTTTGTGGTGTATCATTTCGAAGATACAAAACTACACCCCCATGGCTTCCAGTATCTAAGTTATAGGGGGAGCGATAGGCTGTATACTCTCGTGGGCTGGGGCGCGTATTATCACCAATCATGGTCTCCTGCAGGAGACACTTCTGATATGAGCAGCCTTAATTCTTCCCATTTACCCCTAATCCCTGACAGTTCCACTGGAGAAAATTGATGAGCTCTACTTTCCTTTTGAGGCTGTTAAATTAGAGCCTCTTTTAAGAGCTTTCAGCTTACTGCCTTGCTCCTTCATTTTTCCGGAAGCAGACCGATTGTTTAAGGCTCCTTCCTTTTTAGGGGGTTATCAGTCTCAGGAGCACCAGACAAAGCTGGCGCTGCCTGAGGAGGGGTGTGAGAGTCGGACATTGGTGCATCCTCCAAAGCATCAAAAGCACCATTTTCAGCTGGTGCAAGCTCCAGGGAGACACAAGCACCAGAGAGAGAGAAGAAGAAGTTCTTGACAGGAACGTAAACAAGATCCTCTTCATTAATTTGGCCCGTTTTAGAGTACCTTGCCCTTAAACTGCTGTTTAACCTGTCTGTATTCGTGCATGAATATGTGTAGGATGTGCCTGGTCCACTTAGTGACATAAATAGTGCTGTGAAAGTGCGTTCTAACTTAGTGTATTAGGGCCTAGTCGACTTGATGCGCATTCTCAAGCGGCCCCCGCGCAGATTTTCCTTAGTGACGTCACGGATACGTCATTGTTACGTCATAATTTCTACCAACTAACAGAGCCTTGCTATGATTTGAAGGTGAAGTTTTAGAGTTTTCTTGTGAAATGGCATCTTGTTATTGTGATCGTCAAAACGATGATAACCAACTTGACTGCTCTTCATGTAACAGGAAAGTACATCGGAAATGTGAGGGAATACCTATGGAAGACTACAGAAAGGTAGAGAAGTCAATTTCTATTGGATGTAAGGGTCTTAAATTCTACTGTAGAAGATGTGAGCCCAATTTTTCGGAGACAGTTACCTTGAACGAGCTTGGCCGAAAAATGGAAACGTTTGAATTAATGGCAAGAGATATGTTTGCTTCATTAGAAAAACAAATAACTGAATTGAAGACGGAAAATCAATTTCTTAGGCTTAGGGTTACTGGTGGGCTACCTGTAAAGGATTTGAAACCAAGTTATTCTGACGTGGTGAAAGAGAGAAATTTGATTTTGATTGCTGATGAAGATGAGAATGAAGCTACCACAATGGAAGAGAAGAAAGGTGTATTAACAAAAGTCCTTGGGAATATTCAAATTAGTAATGTAAAGCCTACGAAAAAAGGTTCACTGGTCGTTGACTTTCCAGACAAGAAGGCAAGAGAAAATGCTAAACGAACTCTGGACCAGACAGCTGATGACCATAAATTATGTTCAACTGTACTTCAAAAGATGTCGCCTAAAATCACCGTTGTCAATGTTAGTAATCAAGAACAGATAGACGACGTCCTGCCTGCGATTTTGAAGAAGAATGATATATTTCAAGGTATTAATGTAAGTCCAGATGATATGAAACTAGTATCAACTAGAGAAGCTAAAGATGGTAAATCGTATAATTATACTTTTAAATGTACACCTATCATTAGACGCAGGATATATGAAAATGGAGATATACTTTTCACCAACTTTGGTCGACATAAGGTATGGGATAGTTATCATGTTATAATATGTAACTACTGTCATGGATATGGTCATTTTGAGTCCAAATGTAGAGTCAAGGCTTCAAATGGATCTCGGATATGTGGACGCTGTAACGGAACTGACCATGAGACAAGGCAGTGTCAGTCTGAAAGTTTGAAATGTCATCATTGTGCGCGAATGAACCTCTCCGATAATGAACATGCTGTTTTGACTGGAATTGTCCATCGAATGTTGCTGAGAGGAAGCGAATTGCTCAACAGACTGATCATGGATTCCAGTAATAGAAGAATAAAATGTGCCTTACTGAATGCGCAGTCAGTACGCAACAAGACAACAGAATTAAGAGAATTAATCTGTGAACAAGGAATAGATGTGTTCGCTATAACAGAAACATGGCTAAGTGCTACTGATAATTTGAAAATTAATGAACTATTGCCGGACACTCATAAACTTTTTCACACACCACGTAATTTTGGTCAGGGAGGTGGGGTTGGCATTGTTTTATCCAAAGCATTTACAAGCGTTAGAATTAGGGTTGTTGGAGCATTTGTGAGTTTTGAGTATTTAGCCTTGGAGTTTAAGGCCTATAATGTACAGTTTTTATTTTTAGTAGTATATCGTCCTCCTCAGCTAAGCAGGGCTACGTTTTTAGAAGACTTTTCTCTTTTGTTGGATTGTTTTGAAAATGAAAAATGTAATGTATATATATATGTGGAGATTTTAATATGTGGTTAGAGGATTATAGAGATACAAATGTAAAGAAGTTTATTGATATAATGAACAATATGAATTTTGTTAATAAGGTGAATGTATCTACCTCTAGGTCAGATCATATTTTGGATGCTGTGTTTTGTTGTGCGGGTGATAATTACTTTATGAATTTGATAGTGGAGCCAGATTTTTCTATCTCTTTTTACCACAGGCTTATTATGTTTGATATTTCAGTCTTATTACCAAGTAAACTTAGGACTAAAATAACATTTAGGAACAAACGGTTATTGGACTCTACTGTACTAATAGATGTGGGTGTTACTGTTATTGAAGAAAAATATAATGAACCCTGTGGATGTACTGACTTAAATAGTAGCAGAAATATTTCGGTAGGTGAATGTGTCGTCTGTCTTGTTGCTTTGTATTTTTCTGTATTTTCTAAAGAATATGATAAAATGTGCCCTGTGGTAGAGAAAGATATTGTTATAAAAGACAGCTCCCCATGGTTCAATGCTGCAATTAGGGAGGCTAGGAAAAAACGGAGGTTGGCAGAGTCACGTTGGCATAAGCATAAAACAAAGAGAAATCGAATGTTATATGTGGAAGCTAGGAATGAGGTAAATAGATTATTAAGAAATGTAAAGAAGACATATTATAATGAAAAAGTAACTGAGGTTGGGTCCAATATCAAAAGGCTGTATTCTGTGTTCGATGAACTTTTAGGGAAAATTAAGAGGCATGTTTTACCAGACGGGAGGTCTGAGCTTGAATTGGCAAATGAATTTGCTGAATTCTTTGAGTCAAAGGTTGCCTGTTTACTTTGTAACTTCACAACTGATGTTTCTTGCCCTATCCTTACTTTCCTGATTTTCCTTTCTCAAAGTTTTTGCAGTTTGAGCCAATTTCACTCGATGCTTACAAAACTATGTTCATTAGTTCTGGCCGCTCTTATTGCAGTAACGATCCTTTTCCAATAAATGAGGTCATCGATGCCCCGAACATAGATAGGTTATTGCAATTGCAGCTTCGTATAGTCAACTTGAGTATTACTAAGAGCTTAGTCCCGTCCTCTGAAAAAGTTGCTATCATTAAACCATCTCTTAAAGGATCCCTTGATCATCAAGAATTGAAATCTTACAGACCAATTTCTAACTTGTCTTTTTTGTCAAAAATGATCGAGACTTCCGTTTTAGATCAACTCAGTCAGCACTTGAAAGTAATTGGAGCTATTCCTGAAGATCAGTCGGCTTATCGGAAATTCCATTCTACTGAAACAGCTCTTTGTGCCGTAATTAATGATTTGTTAGGTTTCTCTGATGACGGTAAATGTAGCTTGCTTATTCTATTCTCCTAGATCTTAGCGCTGCTTTTGATACAGTGGTTCATGAAGTGTTAATAGAGGATATGACTGCTATTGGGATCGATGGGGATGCTCTTAAATGGTTTAATAACTATTTATCGAATAGATCTTTCAAGGTGAAGGTTAAAGATAGATATTCTGAAAGTAGAAAGCTCACCACGGGTGTTCCACAAGGAAGCGTACTTGGCCCGGTTCTTTTTAGTATTTATACAATCGAGTTGTCTTGGATATTTAAATTACATGGCGTTCAATGTAAATTTTTTGCTGATGACACCCAGTTTTATTTAATAGTGGATGACATGATTGAAGATCAAGCTGTTATTGATAGACTCATGGCAGATGTTTCGAAATGGATGCAAAAGAAAAAGCTGAAACTAAATGAAAATAAAACTGAATGTATTCTAATTGGCACTAAATATAACTTAAGAAGGTTTGATAACGTTAATAGCATCTCCATCAATAAGGAGAATATTTTGTTAACTGATAAAGTCAGAGATCTCCAGGGTAGTAGTTGATGGTTCTTTGACATTTGATGAACATATTAACAATGTGGTTAGGACCGCAAATTATCATCTGAGGAATATCGCATCCATTAGAAAATATATTAACGAAGATGCCACTAAGCTGCTAATTAATAGTTTGGTAGTTAGTAGAGTAGACTATTGTAACTCGTTGTATTACAACTTACCTAATTATCGACTTAAGAAACTTCAAATGATTTTGAATAGAGCTGCTAGACTAATTGTTGGTATATCCCCGAGAGAACATATTACTCCAACCTTAATTAAATTACACTGGTTACCAGTTAAAGCAAGGATTATTTTTAAACTTTGCGTCTTAACATATCAAGCTATTAGCACGGGAGAACCATTGTATCTTAAAGGTTGCCTGAAAAGATACGTAGTTGGGCCTGGTGTTCATACACGCCTTTCCCGTGATGATTTCAGACTTGATGAGCCTCGTGCAACGACCACTCTGGGTACGAGAACTTTTAAGCACTGTGCTCCTAGATTGTATAATCAACTTCCGGTATCAGTTAAATGTGCTGAAAATATCTTTCAGTTCAAAAAGCTATTGAAAACCCATTTATTTTCACTCAGCTATAATACTGAGACAAATGCAATTAACCCTCTTTACATTACATAGACTTTTAAACTTTTGTAATTTTTAACTAAAATATAAGTTATTTGGAAATCCCGTCTGAACGCTTTATAGCGAAAGAAGGGATACTTGATAAACCGTCAGACATAGACATAGACATAGATAGTGATAATGCAGCCTCCAACGAGGCAGACATGTCAGCCATAATTGGTGTAACCTCCAAAGAAGCTGACACACCAGGTATAGTTGGTACAGCCTCCAGAGAGGCAGGATAACCAGAAATCACTGGCTTTGCCTCCACAAAAGCAGGAGTGCCAGAATCCATTGGCGACGCCTCTGAAGAGGCAAGAGCGTCAGAAATCACTGATGCAGCCTCTGAAGAGGCAAGAGTGTCAGAAATCACTGGCGCAGCCTTCAAAGAGGCACGAGCACAGGTCGTCACTGATTTTCTATTTACATTACCTCTGCCAGAATTGAAATTTCTTCTTCGGTTGGCAGCAACACTAGAAAAGGATATTCCAGGTCTAACATACTGATTCAATTCTCTCCCTTTTATCTTTCTAAACGTGACACGTCCAGTTACCCTTAATGTTTAGATTTCTTTTTCCATGATGTATACATCACAGTTAAGTGAAAATGATGGATGATGGTCTCCACAATATATACATCTTGCTTCCTTATTACATATGCCATGCTCTGGTTCACTGCATTTGACACAGGTGGCAGGCTTGCCTTGTAGTTTCTGCCTACAAGATCCTAACATATGTCCAAATTCTTGACAATGAAAACATTTCCTCGGTCTTGTGATATACTGCTTAACCTTAAAACGTAACCAGGCTGCTTCTGTTATATTAGGCAATCGAGTAGAATCGAATGCAATAATTAAATTTGGAAGTAGAACTAAGGCTCCATTTATCTCCTTCATTCTTTCAATTCTTATCACTCCTTGGTCTTTTAATTCTTCTACGAGCTTTTCCTCCGAGTATGTCATCAGTTGGGATGCATATAGTATCATTCCCTTGGAGTAATTCCAAAAAGCATTTACGGCACGTTCTGCTTTAACTCCGAGCTGCGATAATGCTTTTAATTTTTCATTTTCTTTAGCTGAGGTCGATTCCACAGTCAGCTTTCCTCAACCTTCAGATGATATCTTGGGCTCTCGACCACGAAACTTCACAATATCTCTATATACATTAAAAATATCGCAACTGTATTCTTCCAGGTTAAAAGTCAAGTATTTATCATAAGGGGTCGCAGCCTAACTGTGGCCTCAGAGTCATAGAAGAGGACAACTGCCCGAGCCACTTTACCGCCGTCATATTGAAAGTATTAAAATATATTTTTTATTGAGTTTACAATTATGAAGAATAATTTTATGATAGTTACCATTTGACAATATATCTAGTTTGGTTTCTCAAGTAAAAGAGAAATACATAAAAGCTAAATTTTATTAAAACGCCATATATATTGAAAATACACAAAAAATAATATGTAACAGCTCAAGTCTAAGGAAAGTTATGAGCAATTCGTCTTAGATATTTTCTACAATATTTCTGTCGTCAATTTTTAAAAGCATGCAAAACAATTTGGCGTAGGTTGCACGTAGTTTATTGAGAAGTAGCACATAGATAAACGGATGAATGCCACCGTGCATGTCAACAAGAATAACATACACTTGGCAGAAAAGTGGTGGCGTTATATTGAAAGTACCGTCAACATCGAGTTTCTCAACTTTTTAAAGTAAATGTGCATTACTTTCCCTTCCAAATATAATGATTCTGCATGATTCGTCTTCGCTGTCTGCAAGAAGGAATTTCTCCGATTCACAGGTCTGAAAATCAGCAGGAATCACCAGATCTTCAGAAGTTGTAGGATTGGCAGGGTATGCAGACAAATCCTTCCGTTTCCTTCTCACGAGTCTTCGCAGAGCGCCACAGCTAGGCATGACTCCTTGACATGCTTCAGTTACATTTCCTGAGCACTCATTAATCACTACAGATATTTGTTCTCTTGTTTCTGTGGCCCCCAACTTTATTTTTGAAATTGCTTTTTCTTTTTCCACTTGAGCTGGGTCAGCGTTACGTGAATGCTCTTTTATTTGTTTTACAGTTTCAGCATTCAGCATTCTTTACAGGAATTCGCGCCTTGCATGACGACCTCCTTCCGCATCTCTAAAACTACGTGACATTATCAGCCTAAAGTCTGTCGAAAACGTTTGTATATCAGTCACTCACATATTTCTCTTTTCCTCGTTGTTGCCATTGTACAAGGGGTTTTGTTACTAAACATTCTACAAAGTCAACTTAAACTCTATTATTTCCCAAATAGGTAATTTTCCCGCGACTATTAGGAATTGTTGTACATAAAATAATTTATATCCATTTAAAATAATTACAACCATTCAATAACGTATTTGCCAAAAGGAGACAACCTAACTGGTGAAGTGCCCAGCCCTTATAGACAAAGTAACTACTGATAAATAAACAAAGAGAGAGAGAGAGAGAGAGAGAGAGAGAGAGAGAGAGAGAGAGAGAGAGAGAGATAATTTTTCAATTTTTCTCTTCTCATAGATGTTACCGCGGCGGCCAGGTGGCCAGTTGTTCCATTCCCAACGGCCGCGGGTGAACTGACAGATAAACCTGACCATGAATACCCGGCTTTACGCAAAACGTAACACAAGGACAAACAGAAGAAACACGAAAAGCGCAAAGTCAGGCTCTCAATTCCGGTGAAAAAATCTCACAAAAAAGTAATTTCGGTTAGAAATATGTCAGCGTATCAGCAACTCTAAAGGGTTGTACGATTTCCGAACCTTTTCCCACCATGAATTTCGTGTATGCTTTAGAAAGATGGATTTTTCATTTTGATTTCAGGTTAATTTAGATGCACTGAATCGTAGGTATGGATACTGGGCAATATTTTAAAACCAAAGTGGAGTTATTCTCCATCTTTGGCTGGTGTCAACGCACCACATCTATTGGAACTTTCTGCCCAACCTTTTTACTCACTTTATTTCCTTTTTAAAGATGCAACACAACTCTCTCTTCTGCTCTCAGGACGCACAAGACACCACACAAACTCCTGATCGGGATTTGCAGGAATAGAAAGGAACACAAAGCCCAAATCTTTCCTAAAATTAGGAATTTCCTCAGCGGGAATCACGACAAAAGAATCACACGCCTTTGATCAAGATTCCAGATTCGTGGAGGAGGAGAAATCATTGACCTTATTCACTGGAGGATAAAACCAGGAGGAAAAACTCTCAAAGAAATTAACAGTTCCTTCTAGCTGCCTTCGTCGTCAACCAATAACAACTTTTGAAAGGAGAAGGAATTAGTATTATTATTCTTAGGCCGCTTTTGTGAGGGGCGCCGCCGTTGTTATCAAGGGAATTATTCTTTTTTTTTTTTCTTAATCCGTTGAGCTTTCTTTTCTAAGAAGGAGAAATGAAGTGGTGGAAGAGGAAATAAGAGTTTGGAAACTTTATTAATAATAATAATAATAATAATAATAATAATAATAATAATAATAATAATTAATTATTAATTAATAATAATAATAATAATAATAGTATAATAATAATAATAATATAATATTATTATTATTATTAATAATAATAATAATAATTAATATTATTATTAAACTGTATGTTGTAAATATTAGTATAATAATAATAATAATAATAATAATAATAATAATAATAATAATAATAATTTTTATTATTATTATTATTATTATTATTATTATTATTATTATTATTATTCAAACTGTATGTTGTAAATAATAATAATAATAATAATAATAATAATAATAATAATATAATAATAATAATAATAATAATTATTATTATTATTATTATTATTATTATTATTATTATTATTATTATTGTTATTATCACATTCAAATTGTATACGTTGCAAATATTAGTGTAATAATAATATTGATAATGATGATATTATTATTATTATTATTATTATTATTATTATTATTATTATTATTATTATTATTATTACTACTGGGAATTTCACCTTATGTGAACATTCCAGCTTTCCAAAATCTTTTACTGAAACTTTATGAGTCTAGGAACTTTCCTTATCCTAAGCACCCTATTCCAACCCAACACGATTGATTGATTGATTTCCCAAAACAAGCATCACAACAACAACAGCTGTCTGTAGCCATAGATGACTGATGTATAGTATCATATTCACTGTCAAAAAGTGTAGTAAAATTACAACGTAAGTAGTTTTTATAAATATTGACTGGAAAATAAAACGGCATTAGTTAGCTTCCACTTCGCTCTTAGTTGGAATAATGTTCAATTACATGAATATTTTTTTTTTTTTTAAAGGTGTATTCACAATTGAAATAGAATTTAAAAACATTGGATTAAGTGATTGCACTATGGTTTATTAGGTTCATTGTGAATTCTATATTAATATAGTCTGATTTAGTGACTGGAACTAGAATATATTAACATAAAATTTAGCAGGAACAGATGGGATCATCCTGCACTGTTGACGAAGTTATGAGATTTTTCTTTTTGCATCGGATAGACCGGTCGTCCTGCTTCCTTGTATCCAGAGTATGCACTTGATTTGACGGCTGATTGAAATGGCTTTCACGTAGCAATAATTAAATACAAAAAAACAGTGAAAATAGATATTTTTAGTCTGAAATTCTAAAAGTCTGGAAGTCTGAGAGTCTGGAAATCTAAAAGTCTGCTAATCCAAAATTCTGGTAATCTAAAAGTCTGGAAGTCTGAGAATATAAAAGTCTGGAAGTCGAAAAGTCTGGAAATTTAAGTCTGAAAGTATAAAAGTCTGGAAGTGTGAAAGTATAAAAGTATATAACTTTTAAGTCTGGAAGTTGAAAAGTCTGGAAATTTAAGTCTGAAAGTATAAACGTCTGAAAGTATAAAAGTCTGAAAGGCTGGAAGTCTGAAAGTCTAAGAGCCTGGAAATCTAAGTCTGGAAGTATAAAAATCTGAAAAGCTAAAAGTCTGGAGTCTTGACGCGTTGCAGTCTGAAAGTATAAAAGTCTGGAAGTGTGAAAGTCTAAAAGTCTGGAAATCCGAAAGTCTGAAAGTCTAAAAGGGTGTAAGTCTGAAAGTCTAAAAGTCTGGAATCAGAAAGTCTAAAAGCCTGGAAATCTAAAAGCCTGGAAGTCTAAAAGTCTGGAAGTCTAAAAGCCTGGAGATCTTAAAGTCTGGAAGTTTAGAAGTCTGAAAGTTTGAAAGTCTGGAAATCTAAAAGTCGAAGTATGAAAATATAAAAGTCTGGAAGTCTGGAAGTCTGGAAGTCTGGAAGTCTGGAAGTCTGGAAGTCTGGAAGTCTGGAAGTCTAAAAGTCTGGAAGTCTGGAAGTCTGAAAGTGTAAAAGTATGTAAGTGTGAGAGTCCAGAAATCTAAAAGTCTGGAAGTCTGAAAGTATGAAATTCTAAAAGGCTGGAAATCTAAAAGTCTGGCTGAAATTCTGAAATTCCAAAAGTGTGGAAGTCTGGAATTCTGAAAGACTAGAATCTTAATGTAAAAATTAAAATGTCTTTGACGTGGCAAAACTCAAACTAACGAAATAACCATAATATGTTAGCTCGGAAAGTTTCACCACGGACCCTGTATATAATTCTGCACCTTTACAAATTCCCTTGTAATTTTATTTTCCATCTCTGTCTTCCCCAGAGAGAGAGAGAGAGAGAGAGAGAGAGAGAGAGAGAGAGAGAGAGAGAGAGAGAGAGGGAGAATGGACTGCACTATTATTCCGTTGCAAAAACGCAACAGTTTGCTGCTGTAGCTGGTGTGCCTGTTAAGGCTTCGTAAAACCAAAGATCTGTGCGTTGGTGTTCACTTTCCCGTTCTTGGCTCGTAAACACTGCACTGGACGAATTGCTGCCAGATATTTGAGAGAGAGAGAGAGAGAGAGAGAGAGAGAGAGAGAGAGAGAGAGAGAGAGAGAGAGAGAGAAAGAGAATCTGATAGATATAATAAAAAAATTGTGTATACATAAATATATATATATATATATATATATATATATATATATATATATATTGTAATAAAAAATATATATATATATATATATATATATATATATATATATATATATATATATATATATATATATATATATATATATATATATATATATATATATATATATATATATATATATATATATATATATATATATATATATATATATATATATATATATATATATTATATATATATATATATATATATATATATATATATATATATATATATATATATATATATATATATATATATATATATATATATATATATATATATATATATATATATATATATATATATATATATATATATATATATATATATATATATATATATATATATATATATATATATATATATATATATATATATAGAGAGAGAGAGAGAGAGAGAGAGAGAGAGAGAGAGAGATATTATATATATATATATATATATATATATATATATATATATATATATATATATATATATATACTGTATATATATAGAGAGAGAGAGAGAGAGAGAGAGAGAGAGCATACTTTTGTAAGCTATGGTATATTTCCTTGTCACCTTCTATAAGTACTTTGTTACTTTGTACATAATTATGATATATAGAATGCAAGGTATCATATATAATCAAGTCCTGTAACTTCAAAATGCTTCTCACTTATTAACAGTTCCACAATACGGCCCTTTCGTGTTATGACATAATAATTCTAATTAATTTTGTTTAATCAAGCCACAAAGACATCTCATTTCTTCTCGATTTTCACAACCGTTTTGTAGACGTTTCCTTAACAAACGTCTAAAGAATTGGAGAAGTTGAGAGATATTTGTGGCTTCACATTGAACGAGGAGGTACGTAGTTTGTATGCCAGTAACTGCCTTGTTCATAACCTTAATAATATTCTTATCTTATTGAGAAGATGAAGAACCCTGTTCAAATGGAACAAGCCCACCACAGGGGCCATTGATCTGAAATTCGAATTTCCAAAGAACATGGTGTTCATTACGAAGAAGTAACAGAAGGTAAAGGGGAGAAGAGAAAGAAGAGATCGAACTTATTAAAAAAAGGAAAAATAAATTAATATATAGAAAAAATGTATCGAAATGGAAGGAGGAAAAAGTATTAGGGTAGTAAAATAATGATAATAAAGTAGATTTGGAAGGGGAAATTGAGCAGCATATTTGTAAAACCCAAAACCAGGGATAGCCCATCAATACAGCGAACAGTTCGTGTCCCGAATTCCTGATCATTCGATGACGACGTCCATCGTCGGCAAATTGGCTCTCGGGAACTTCGTCCGTTCTCGAGGTGTGACTTGAGTCTTCGATCATTTCGAGGCTCAGAGACTCTGGTCTGGAGTTGGAGGCTTCACTGAGTGAGAGAGAGAGAGAATTTTTTTTAGAAGTTTTCTCTCATAAGGGAGATCTCTTCTCTCTTCTTTCTGTATTTCCCTTTTCCTTCTCTTACTTCCTAATGAGGTCCATATTCTTTGGAAGCTTGAATTTCAAGTCAATGGCTCCTGTAGTGGGCTTGTCCATATGAATAGGGTTTATCTACTGAATAATAATAATAATAATAATAATAATAATAATAATAATAATAATAATAATAATAATAATAATAATAATAACAGAAATTCATTGTCACGTAGTGTTTTCCTAAGGTCTGAAGACTTGGAACCGATTCTTAGGCTCTTTAGGATTTCTTTGTGACAGCTGTCATGTGCTTTTTTCTTTTCGTTTATTATTTCAGGTCTTGTGTCATGCTGACAGCCATAATTCTCTACCAAGGGAATCATTTAAGTGAAATCTAGAATATTTCGTTAACCACAAATACCAAAGGATTACCAACTGTTGGTTCAAAGCATAACAAAAATTATCTGCAGTGTCCCTTCGGCCCATAGCTGCACCCACTTTTTAGTGTTTTACTTTACCTCCGTTCTCTTCCTCCCTTCAGTCTTGCTGTCCAACATCTATATTATTCTTCGTGCTTTTAGATGCTAGATCTCCATCTTATTTCGTACGTGGATGTCTTTAATG